>NC_085865.1:56170970-56185970 GCF_034702125.1 Engraulis encrasicolus
TGTATGTGAAAAGCCAGAAGCTAGCATAGATGGCTACATATCATATGGATTGGATGGGCTACACTCATCTAAGTATCATATCATTGAGATTTGTTGTCAAGGTTGGGCTATTACTTTTGGGAGTCATCAGGAAATGTCTCACCTTCTGCGTATGTGCAAAGAGTTTGTGTTCAGTTCGTGTGAAAAACTTGGATTTCGAAGGGCATTGATTGCCGATGTCGTAGTGGGACAGAGCAGGAGGTGTGTCTTGACGAGCAGGAAGATGCGTGTCAGAGCTAACCTTGCACCAAATTGTGATTATAACCAACTCGTGGCCTTTCAAACTCGTGACATTCTGAAGCAGCGCAGCCTTCACAAAACCTCAATATCTCCGATTGTCGCTGAATTCCATGGAGACCTGCTTCGGTTTAGCTTAGGTTTGCTCGGAAATGAAAGCTTGTAGAGACACAAGGTTTTCAACTACTAAGAGGGCAGAGTCTCCACTCCACTATGGCTTCACACGAGCCATAACATATTTCAGTGGCCCTATCACATAATATGCTGTGAGTCTACAAAAACCGTCAAAAAGGGCTTAGAACGCTGTTATTCTACGACATAATTCCGTGAGCATCGCAGGTATTCAATGTGTTAAAGTGATACTGTGCCATTTTTGGAAATAAGCTCATATTACACCTCTCCTTCAGTAAATGATTGAGTATTACCTTTCTCCTGTACTTCCAGCCGTTCTCTGAGTATGTCAGTGCAAATTTGACCTCCAAGCTAGCAATTAACATTGAATTCAGTGATACCAGGTAGCCGCCTCATAGGATTCAATGTTAATTGTAGCATTGAGGTAAAGTTTGCACTGCCATAGTTGAAGAATGATTGAAAGTACAGGAGAAAGGTACAACTCAATCATTTAACTCAAGGAGAGGTGTACAATAACTTTCCAAAAATGGCACAGTATCACTTTAACACAGAGCCTCATATTTGCTCTCTCTCGTTTTATCTAATCATCATCCTCTTTCTTCATCGTCAATTTCACAAGACCCCATACGCAACTCATTGCATGCACATGTACAGTAGATACAAGACCCTTTCCATCACATTACACACATGTAGCAATCAGAGATAAACCTAGTTCAGTCGTTCCCAAACTGGGGGTTGGGACCCCTAGGGGGCTCTCGGAGGTAGGCTACTGAAGGGGGGTCGCGGACGAAATGGACATTGCATAAAAACAGTAAATCTACAGGTTAACAGCTAATATAATTTATAATTTGGTTAGTAACAGTATTCACTTGTATGGTTAATAGATGCATTTGTTGTCCTGTGGATTTCTAACAATATTAGCGGACAAACTATGAATGGAAAATCTAGCCCTTTTTTTTTTTTTTTTTTTTTAGCAATTTAGGCTTTTTTGTCCATTGATATTGCAAGAGTTTCCATTCATAGAGGGGTGGGGGGAGGGCGGGGGGGTCATGAAAATGTTATTAAATCCTAAAGCTGGTCACTACACAGCTGAACAAGTTTGGGAACCACTGGTCTAGTTCTACCATAAAGACTCGAGAGGCAAGAGAAACTGTTATTGACGTTTATTTGACAATGATTGACATGAGTTATGCGATGTATGAATCTCTTTGGCACAGACTCCCGTCTTCTCATCGAATTCCATGGTAGGAACGCATGTGTGCATGGAGGTGGGCTTAGCCTACTCCCTTCAGACGGGAACCAACTGGTGACAGTGGTAGGAGGAGTGGAGGTGGCGTCTGAGTCGGCTTGAGCTAGAAGAGAACAGTTTGAGCCAGGGTATTTTGCAAAAGCTGTGACGACAATCTATTGGCTGAAAGAAAGGGTGAATTAGTGACGTAGAGGGAGAATCCCAAATGCGTGCGTTGATTGACAGGACTCTGAAGTGAGAGATGCCTATTGGAGAGGGAGAGTCTGATTGGTTAATGCAGGCATTATTGACAGATAAGGGGAAGTAATTTGAATCTTCCAGGTAACTTTACGCAGCTCCCATTTCATCTCACTCAACCACATAGCCTACAGTAAGAGTCATAGCACATCTCAGTTCATCCCATTACACACGTCATAGTTGAGCCCAGACCAGACACTCTCATTACACAGACATGTAGCAGTCTTCAACACCCTCTCCATCACAACCCCACACATGAGCCCTCCGCCCCCCAAATTGGCTAAAAGTCAAAAATAGCAGGATTGTGACAAGATGCAATATTGACAAAATGAATCTATAATGCAGAGTACAGTTTTAAATCTTGTTAATACTCCTCTCCACAGCTGGCAGGTATCTTTAATTGCTAGCTTGTAATTATGACACTGTCTATGTAATTCTGTTGTGAACAGCAACCTGTAGCCTAGAGGCCCCGGGTCATCTTAGTGCGGTCCTGCTTGCTTATCACTCCCCACGGGCCTATAGCAGCGAGTGCATCCCTCATGTAGCCCTGGAGGTGCATTTGCAACTGACAGCTTCCCATCACATTTGTGGGCTTCTTCTAATCTTCACTGGAGGACAAATGAAGTTGTAAATCTCAAGATGGTTCTGGTGACGTATATAGTATGAGCGCTGTACACTTATGGGTCTTATTTATTTTTCAATTATTTGGAGTTAATGAAAATGTCAATTAAAGTTTAAAAAATTAAAGTTGAAGTGGGGCTATTAATCTCCGACGGCTGCAGCTGGAGTTTTCTCCAAACATAAGGGCTCAAGACGGCGTGACGTCCTCCTTAATGAAGAGAGTAACGAGCTGAATAACGATGGCCACAACAATAATTAACTTTCTTTAAATTAAATTCTAAACTTCAGCCAATTAAATCCGCAGCAGAAAGTCCCACTGTTTTGACCTTAAGGACAAAGTACTGGTTCTCTAGTGAATATTTGGCAGTATCTGTGAATAGAGGATTGTGTGTGTGTGTGTGTGTGTGTATGTGTATGTGTGTGTGTGTGTGTCTGTCTGTGTGTGTGTGTGTGTGTGCATGCGTGTTGAGATATTATTCCCCATGCTATATCTAGCCTGCACCCACCCCAAAACAGTTACATCACATAATATTAACTGTCTTGCGTGATTGACATTCAGCGTTTGCCTGTGTCATGTTGTGTCGTCATGTTGTGATGCCCTTGCCATCATTGCCTCTTCTGCTGTGGGTGAGCAGGCGGGCGTCTTGTTTTCGATTGCTGAAATTCACCCGGCTTCTTGCAGGATTCCCTCCATTGCCTCTTTCTCAAACCACCATGAACAAACAAATGAACAAATAAATGAAACTGAATTTTTCAGAATCACAGGATTTTCAGTTTAAATGTAGCGGACAAGGGAAAAATTAGTGCATATACGTGTATATTGTTTCATATACATTCATGTCATTGATCCATCATATCCTCCTGTTCACTCATGTCATTGGTCTATATCAACTTCTTTCCTATTCACTGGTCTCCTGCAGGTGATACATTCTATTCACTCATGTCATCTCCAACCTCCTATTCACTAAGGCCATTGGTCCATATCTTGAACATGTCATACATTCAACCATGTAATTTATCCATTTCAGTGGCGTAGCTAGAAAAGAAAATCTAGGTGTTCCCAAGAAAATACAGGTGTTCCTTATTTATTTTATTTTTTTTCTAACTCAGAGTAAACACATCATAGCACGTTTGCACGGATCGGCCTACTATCACGGTGTCATACTATTACGCATACTATTACGCATGAATCATGATTGGCAAACCCAACCTAACTTATTTGTTGCTATATTTGCGCTGCAACTGAATTCAAAGGGATGCATATTGGCTTTAAATATACATCAATTATCTCATCATAGTCCATTCCTCGGCGAGCTCCTTTTCAAACATTGACTGGAAGTGTTGCCAATACAACCTGTTAATTCTTGAAAACACTTGCTGTAACGGTGGCTCTGGTGTGTAGGGCTACAAAATATTATTAAGAAAATGTTGAAATTAGCAAAAAGAAAACCAATACACCAGTTGGGCTGCGTTTGAAACGTTATTTAGTGTTCAATTTATATCCCGAAATTGGGAAACAACAAGGACAGACTCCAACACAAGGAAGGCAAAACATAGCCATTCTGGCTAGTAGCAGAAGTTTTCACAAACCCGAAAGGTCGACCGGTGTAACCAAAACAAAAGAGAAAAGAAAAGGATGGGAAGAGGGGTACAGACAGGCTGGGCTGGCTGGAAGAGGCGCGTGCGTGCGTGCGTTTGTGTGTGTTTGTGAATGTGACGTGGGTAATCACGGTTAGCACGAGCAACAGTCAGCTTACCGGTAGTCCTGACAATCAGAAAGTAAAGGAAATGTCTTCACGGTACTGACCTGTTCCGAGCGTCCCAGCGTCCCACAACTCCATACGAAATACACAATTCACACTTGGTAGTCAGTCGGCGTGTTACTCTCTCCGCAACTAATGCTACTCCTTCACCAAGTAGAACACACCGTTTACAGGCATCTCCATACTGGCATTCTTAATGAGAAATCTCCCCTAAAGATCATAATGTGATGTTGTTTAGTTATGCTAGTGACTGGACCTCTTTATGGAGCATTCATGCGGGGTATCAGCTGCATAAAAATCTTCAAACTTGTTTTTAAAACTACCACGTCTGTACTGTCTGTGTCTGCGCGCGCGTTATCGTTCACGCATGGTCTTCTCTATGGGATGTACTATATTTATTTTAGGAGCAACGTACGAATGAAAGGGTTGAAATCCATACTCGTTGCCTAGGCCTACATGTGCGGCCTTTTTATCATTTCGTTTCCATAATAATTTTAGGCACATAACGCTCGCGCCCTCCGCAATTTAATATTGCACTCCAACCATCTGTGTCGGGAGAAATCATTTAGCTATCCACTGACTTCAGGGATGGCGAAAGCTTTCAGATCGCTCTGGCATTTAGGCACGTCTACAGAAGAGAGATCTGGGATCCCCAAGCTAACTGTATTTTGGTTCATATAGCTGCATCATCCTCTACTCGCGCAGACCCTTAGTGCTTCGTGCATCTTCATTACACTTCATGAATATAGGCCTACATCTGCGTGAGAACCAGGTTATCATCATCCTCTCGGATGGTGTGGTAATAAGGCTAACTGTGGGCTCACTTGGTGGTGTTGTGGACCTGCTTTTTGAAGGGAGAACCTCTGCGATTCTGGAACCTGAAGTCTGTTGGGCCTAAAGCCGTGGCTTTTAAAAATAATTTCGATGAGAGCTCTGTTTCATCGCAGCATATTTTAGAACCATCATGTTACACCACTGACATAGCCTATTCAGTAGCCTATCGATGATGTGCGATTCTAGAGGTAGTTCTATTACGAAAGACTCCACTTGCCACCTTTCCGGGTGGTAGCCTACTGCACTGACAGCGCCACTAGGTGCACTGCAGGCATAGGTCCACTGGTGAGTGGGGAGGGAGGCTGCATGTAAAACCTATGGTTGCACTCCCGACGCTTGCGTTTACAATCGGTTGTCAAGTGACGCCAATTTTTTTTAGGTGTTCCAGCTATGAAAGTAGGTGTTCCCGGAACCCTCTGGAACACCTGTAGCTACGCCACTGATCCATTTCCATCCTGTTCATTCATGTCATTTATCCATATCCATACTGTTCACTCATGTCATTGGTCTATTGGCCTATATGAATTTCTAACAACCCAAATGTCACTGCTCTCTATTGTTCAGTTGCAACGTCCCTCTTTTATATGTGAGATCGCTTGCACTCGCTCTCTCTCTCTCTTCCGTTCTGCTTGTCACTCTGACAGATGAGCTGTACAGACGGAGTATCAAACACATTCCCATAAAAGGAAGCTTTTATGACAGATGTGATATTAATCTGGGAGCTGTTGACAGAGAGAGAGAGAGAGAGAGAGAGAGAGACAGTGTGTTTGTGTGCAAGCGTGTGCGTGCGTGCCTGTGTCTGAGTGTATGTGTTTCAGTGCGACTGTGCATACGTGTGTGTGTGATAAAGGCGTCACTACCTATGCCAGTGCCGTGGCGTGTGTGTGTGATATGACGTCATGTCTCACGATCGTCTGGGCATGCACGCACGCACACACACTCCCCTTCTCGGTCTCTCTTTAAAGCTATTCTATGCAGTTTTGGGATGTAAACAGACTCAGATGTACACAAACTCCACTGTGGCCTAGTGGTTCTCCCGAAATGTTTCATTGAACTTAATTAGATAGACATTCCCTATGTGTCATTCCACGCACTTGTGTCAGTGCACTGATGATCAGTACACAGTGCACACAGTGCACTGAGGAAAAGTTTGAGCACTATGCACTGTGCCCTCGCTGGAAGTGACGGCTGAGCATGGCATTAGCTTGCTAAAATATTGCTTGGCTACTGTTTACAATGCATAGCGTCTTGTGCTGGTATTTACATGTTCTTCACCCCAAAGAGTCAATCACATATACAATACTTGGGTTGGCATGAAATGGTTGGTGTCTCAGCAACATTACTTACAGAATTAGGTTGACCAAACTCTTCTACTGAACTGAACGTCACATTTCCTCTGTTTCATTGTTACAGTTTTTCTCGATTGGTTTGGCTAATTTCTTGAAACCGAGATGACATTTCTCTAAATTTTGGGTCATTTGGCTAAACATTCTTACACTTCTGCACAACAGTTCAGATAACTAGCAAAATGTCATATACCTCCCAAAACAGCTCATTCTTGCATCAGCACTAAACCTTCTCCCACAGAAATAGTCAGTACCATAAAAATGGCATATATCCTTCTCAATTGGTTTGGCTCATTTGCATTAATTTAGTCATTCTGTCAAAATAAACTGGATGGTTCAGCATAACGGCATGGATCCTCATCACTTGCTCATATCACTCCAAAAACAGTTTACCCGTGTGTCGAAACTGAATTCCTTCCACAGAATGCCGTTTGAAAAAATGTCAAGAAATTAGCCAAATAACAGAGGAAACTGTAGTATACACGGTTGTAAAATTATTTTCTACAAGCTAGTAAAGTTACAATACCACCTGGCCTGTTGAACACTGTCATTAATTTACTGTTTACAGTAAAGACATTCTTAAAATATTATGTCCTTGACTGTTTTGACAATTGTGTAGACTACTTTGCATATGATGACTCACACAATGAAATCATGCTGACATGTTTTGGAGAGGGCAACCATTAGACTGAGAATTGTCTAATTCGTTTAGATAAGACAGGTCAATTTATTTGGAAAATGTGATTAATGTATGCTCAATATGTCAACTGTAGGGTACTTGTATATAGCCATCTGCCGAGATGTACTAAACATTTGAGACATGTACAAAGCATTTGAAATTTGATGAAAGCAATGAAAAATGCCATTCTGTTGTGGGAAATTGTAAGTTGGTTTGGAGATTTGTCCGTGTTGTTTTGAGAACGTCATCTCAGTTTCGAGAAATTAGCCAAGCCAATCGAGAAAAACTGTAACATGGTGGCCGTTTAGTGCGTAAAGTGTCCATCTTTCAAGGACTGCGTGTTACAAACGGTGACATAGAGGGACTCGAAACAACGGAAAAGGGTGCGTGTCGATTATTTAATGACTCAAAAATGTCTAGGGGTACAAAAAGAGTCCAAGGTTATAAACAAAAGAGGAGCCGCGCTCCTACATCAAAGCACAAAATGGTCAAAGCCGTAAAGGCGCAGAATGAGAAAGGCTAAGCTGTTTAAGTCAAAAATGAAAGTACAGGCCAAAAAGGCAGCGTCAAAAAACAGGCAAATGCCAACGGCAAATGCAGGTCACAAACGGGCAGGCGAGTGGGAAGTGGCAAGCCGGAAGTGAGCGAGAACGATGGATGGTCATCGCCTCTACTTATGCAGCACCGCCTCCAGGTGCAGGTGGACTCACTAATCACCCTCAGCATCCTGTTAAGGGCATGCGCAACAATCAAGAGTTACCGCAGAGATACACCAGCGGCGACGCGACTCAAGCGACAGAGTGTAGCAGCAAGCGATACGAGAGACTGAGGAGACTAGAGTATGTCCGTACAGGTAGAAGGCAAAGCATTAAAGCATTCCCATTGGCTGTGGTCACTGACCTCTATACAGGCATTGGCTGTCGCGGCTTGTCGCCGAACCGCGTCATAAAAAGTTGAAAAGATTTCAACTTCAAATTGTCGCGCTCGTCGCGCAAATCGCTCTAATCTCCAGAATCGCTTTTGTCTCTCGACCCAATACAAAGTCAATTACTTCCGTCGCTCGACTCGCTCTGATCGCCGCTGGTGTATCTCTGCGGTTAGGGGGCAGCCAAACAATAAAATTAGGGAGAGCAAATTAACCGCACCTGGTGGTAACACTGCGTTTTCCGCCATTGTTAGGGGATCATCCGGGTACTATCAGTGCACTGACTCAACTGAAAATTTCAGTGTGAGCGCCCTATGCACTGAATCACAGTGCACAAGTGCGTGGATTGAGACACAGGGATTGACTTTGAGATGTGCGAATCTCTTCTGTAACTACGTCCTTCCTTGCATTCAGCTCTCTCCACTTCTAAGAGGCTTTTTCAATGTTCATATATGCGATTCTACCACTTGCTTATGAGTTCTCTGCTTCGTCTATTTACACAACTGCAATCATGTTTTGTACTCCCCAACACGATGGATGTTTAATCCACATGTTCCTGGTATACCCCCGTATTTATTATACATTTCCAGTAACTATGGATTACATGACAAGAATGAGTGGACAAAAGGCTATTACTTATTTTGTTAGTAATAAAGAGTTCGAAGTCGAGAAGACAAGCCGCATTTTCATCTTGAGGTGTTGAAAGTGAAAGTGGGCATTTATCCAAAGCCTAGGCAATAGCAAGATAAGCAGGATAGAGTTCACGTTTTGTCTCTCTTTATCTGCAACATATTTTTAGACTGGACTGATTGATGTGTCCATCAGATTACAACTCGTATACATTTATATGTAGCTTTGTAAACTAAACAAGATGGCATGTCAAGCAAAACCTTGATTTCCAAGCCATTTCATGACTATTAAAACACACACACACACACACACACACACACACACACACACATACACACACACACACACACACACACACACAGTAGGACTAGACACTGATGACATAATTCACTTATGAACCAACTCTACCTTATCGATCTTCAATATCTGTCAATCGTGGTGCCACATTTATTTGTTTCCTTTTACCTGAGGGAGTCAAAGGTGGGACCATATACCTATTAAACTAGACTGGCAGTGGACCAGTTTCTAAGCAGTAGCAGAAAACATTCACTTCCATTCACTTCCTCAAGGCTCAAGGGATATTAGATGTGTAACGTCCATTTCCTTCCCCCTTGGCTTAGGGGCCACACTTAGATGTGTCACGTTCTTCTCCTTCCACACGTCATAGTTGAGCCCAGACCAGACACTCTCATTACACAGACAAGTAGCAGTCGTACAACACCCTCTTCATCGCAGCACCACACATAAGCCTCCCGCCCCACAAATTGGCCAAAAGCCAAAAATGTCAGGATTGTGACAAGATGCAATATTTACAAAATTAATCTAAAATGCAGTGTACGGTTTTAAATCTTGTTAATACTCCTCTCCACAGCTGGTAGGTAGGCCTAAATCTTTACTTTGCTAGCTTGTAATTATGTAATTATTAGCATATCTATGTCACTCTGTTGTGAACAGCAACCTGGTCCCTGGGTATTCTTAGTATGGTCCTGCTGGCTTATCACTCTCCACATTCCTATAGCAGCGAGTGCATTAGAGTTGTGTCGTTCATGAACGAGCCGGTTCTTTTGAACGGCTCCCTGAAGTGAACGATGGGAACCGGATCACAGCAGGGGGAGCCACTCCACCGTTATTTCGTTCATTTTTCATTCATTTTAAGCACGTGACCTCGACCAGAGTAATTACATTTGGGAAAAAACACAATTGTTTGCCTCAAAGAGAGGCAAAAACAGTCTTTAGAAGCAGGAGAATAATCAGTTGTTGTTTGGACAAAATTACCTTGAGGTGGAGACAAAATATTACATTCTTAAAACTGAATAAATAATTTAAAAAAGAGCCAAAAGAGCCAGTTTTTTGAACGGCTCTTTGAAAGGAACGAGCCACTAAGATCCGGATCCCGAAAAAGAGCCATAAATCCCATCTCTAGAGTGCATCCCTCATGTAGCCCTGGAGGTACATTTGCAACTGACAGCTTCCCATCACGGTCATGGGTTTCTAATCTTCACTGGAGGACAAATGAAGTTGTAAATCTCAAGATGGTTCTGGGGGTATATAGTATGAGCACTGTGCAATCTAGTATAGCATTCTCCCTCTCCTTCCCCTTGCCTTCAGTGGCTCTCAGTGTGTCACACAGGGATGTTGTTCCCATTTCTGGGCATTACAAAATGTAAGTGAATAAATGTGGTGTGATGCCTGTGCATAGCCATAAGGTTAGTCAGGTACACTACGTTTAGAGCTATGCGTTCGCTCAATTTTCATGGGGATTTGTAAAACTTTATATTTTTGGAATCCTTAGACCCTAAAGAGTCAGAAAAGCAATGTTTTACAATTTTCAAAAGTCATCAATGCAGTAATTTTGGGTCTTGAAAAGTGGACACTATTACACTAAAAACGCCTAGGCAAATTTGCTAATATCTTCATAAATTGAAAATAAAAATAAGTGTGAGGTAAATATTTGTTTTGGAAAAGTTGTTATACTAAATTCTTAGATAGTTCAAAGGGCCCTTTACACAGATTTACAACATAATTTAGTTCAGGCCCCCATTTTCACACACTTTTTCATTAAAAAAGTAGTGTTTTTCTCAAGCGAGAAAACACTAGTTGATTGGGTAAAACAGATAAAACCTCTATGCCTCACCACACCATTTTCCCAGTTAATTATTTACATTAAAATACAGGATTTTTATTACAAGTTTTCTTAAATATTATGTTTCAATATCTTAACAAAGTGTAATGTACTAACAAAGTGTAATGTAAACTAATTTACATAAACACCCAAATTTGATGTTGACAAAGGCCTATTGGATGAAGCAGAGACTACACTTTTTTTCATACCTTCAGGGTGTTTGGAGAGGATAAAGTTACTTTTTTTAACCATGATGCTGTTGAGGGTGTACTACACTTTACAATCCAGTGGTGTGCACAGACATTTTGGGGGGCAGGTGCTCAAAGTGGAGGCGGGGGGCATATGGAACTTCCAGCTGCCTTACGAGGTTATAGAGCAGGGGTGGGGAGCCGTTTTCATTTGAGACCCACATACAATTTCATTTTCAAGTTCTCCAAGGTCCGTACTATGAACACAAACCAGGATTAACCCCTGCACTTTAGGCCTATATTGACCCAGCTTTCCTAGGTCCCCTGAAAATATAACCTAATTGTATTGTAAATTTACAAAGCACATCATATTCCATGTGAAATGACATGAGATTAATATTACATTGTGGGCCGGATAAGAAGGCCGCAAGGACAACCCTAGAGACAAAGGTTCCCCACCTAGCGTATATATACTGTATTATATATGTGATATAACACAGCTATGTGAAAGTGGTAGTTTCTATATTCACATGTTCCTACACTCACCATGTTGGTGTGGCAGTGGCTGTGTTTCTGTGCCAGACAGAAGGAAATGAAAATAATAATAATAATAATAATAATATTATCATTATTATTATTATTTATTATTATTATTATTATTATTCATTATAATAATAATAATATGTTTGTTTTATACAGCGCACGCCTTTCAAAACACCCAAAGTTGCAAGGTATCGTGTAGGAATGTGTGCGTGTGTCAGCGTGTGAGTGTGTGTGTGCGCGTCAATGTGCAATGAGCTACGCATACCCCTCAGGATGTGTTTTGCTTACTTTTTTTCATTACGATTTCCTGTTAGTCTATACCCTGGGCCATAGGGTTGATAGGGTGCACTCCCAACTCAGCCCCGTTTGCCCACCCTTTCGATTGCGATCGGTGGTCTGGCTCATGGACTATTGGTCTCAGGGCCCAAAAAACCATCTAATGGGTTAACGGCTTATATATGCCCCCACAAAAACGGATAGGACCTTAATCCTTTATATTACTGTAATTTCAAATCCTCATAAGGGTTGACTCATAAGACTAAAGATGAAGATCTGACTGACCTAAACTTGAGTTTTCTAAAGAAATGGTTTGCTTTGACCTTAATTGTAGCAGTGCTGCACTAGTCCACTCTGTAGAAGGGACTCCTCCATGGCTGCACCTACAAAGAAAAACTTCTCAAAGTGTGCAGGCAGGGGCGTATCAGCAAATCAGATCCAATGGACCCCCAGCCATATAGCTACATAAATCAGATTGTGTGTGGCACCCTGGTGACTCAGTTACACTTAAAGGTACACTGTGCAGGAAATGGTCAAAAAAGGTACTGCAACTGTGCTGCTCATCGAAACTGGGTTGCTTATTGCCAAATTTGATCTTTACAACTAACCGCCATAAGCCTCCAGGAAAAGAAGTGTCTTCAGGTTTTGTTTAAACATGGCCAGTGAAGGGGCGCTCTGGTTGTGGTTGGGTAGATTGCTCCAAAGAATAGGACTGCAGGGATCTTGAGGGGGCATGGGGGTGAAGGAGGTCTGTGAGGTAACGGGGTGCCAGACCATGGTGGGACTTGAAGGTTAGGAGGAGGACTTTATAGGTAATGCGTGACTTGATGGGGAGCCAGTGAAGCTGCCTGTGTATGGGGGTGATGCATTGCCAGGGTCCAGTGCCTATCAGGATCCTGGCAGCAGAGTTCTGGACATTTGCAGTCTGTCTAAGGCCTTGTTGGGTAGACCAAGCAGAATGGCATTGCAGTAATCCAGGCGGGAGGAGATGAAGGAATGAGTGAGAGTCTCTGTAACTGTCTTAGAAAATGAAGGCCTGAGTCTGGTAGACTGGACTGCATGAGTCTGCTTGCATTTGTCTCCCTCAGCTCAATTATCTACCTTTATTTGACTGTCCCTGCAGGTAACTCTTATAATATCCTCTTCAGCTGAGTTTCTCAAAAATACTGATGTAGTACTTATGTACGAGGTACCCTTTAGACAATAAAAGGCATAGACATCAATTCAAGTTTATGCGATAACTTCTCTTGTACATGCATACTTAAACATAACACGTATGTGAGGAAAAGTAGTGGATGTAGGCCTATACATTTTTAGTGATGATGTGTAGTATATTCCTGATATACTGACAAGGGGCCACTTACTGCAAATGGTCCTAATGACAGGCCAATTCACTCTTACCAATTCACTCTTAGCTGAAAACACTCAACTGCATCATAACAATATTGCTAACAATGCAGGGAGCCTATTTAGACTTGGTCAGTAACATTTTGGTGGCAATAAGGTTATAACAGAGGTACTGTGTTAAGGCGTTGAAACTTAAGAACTACTTTTTACCACACCGTACCACCAAGCCAACAGGGTATGTGATAGATAGGCTATATTTTTTACATGGAATACAAATTTGCCAATGTAACGAGGGGAAGAGGCTAGGGCTACAATAGAAATATAATATCAAATAAATACAGAAAATCATCATAAAACCACAAAACTGCACAATATACTGAATTCCCACAGATAGGCCTAATAAAATGCTCCCCCTGAGGTGGGGTGGTGGAAGTTTGAAGTTGATGATGTAATCCTTTTGTAAGGCCGTTTTCTCAAAATGTGTTTTTTCTCCTGCTCTGATCAAATAATCTCCACTTCTATGCAACCTACCTGCACCCAACTTAACAGGCCTTTTCCTATCAAGAGTGTGAATGTTTGCACGGAGGGATTTGTTGATATCTCATTCATGATTTGATTTAGCCTACTGGTAGGTATATGACATAGGCAAAGAATCGCCCGAAAATAGCCCATTTTGTCGGTCAATGGCAGGCAGTATTTCCTGATTTACTGGATAGCAAAAGTCACAATGCCCTCTCTAAATATATTTGTATGCAACATATCAAAAAAATAAAAAAACAGCATGTGAACCTTGCTTTTTCAGTTGGCCAGATTCTTCGCTTCATTGCTTCGTCGCATGTATGCAAATGAGCGTATATCATAAATAGCCTCATTAGCATATGTAAACATGAAATTATAGAAAACTTGTAATACATTTTTTCTCCTTTCCATGTACATAATCAACTAGTAAAGTTTCATAGTGATATCTGTAAGTTCAAAAAATTACCCTATTCAGCTGCAATTTCTCACCTTAAAACAAAATAAAACGCTTAAAAACCTTAAATATGGGCCATTGATCATCTCAAACTAAATGGAAATATTTTCTCTCATCCCACATGACAATTTGATTACTAAAAAATGAGTTTATATGCATTTCTCTTGATGACAGATTGAATAAATTGGCATTAGAAGGCGGCCATTTTGAAAGCCATATATAGTTGCCATAGCAACCAAGGAAAATTGTAAAACATTGCTTTTCTGATTCCTTACACTCTGCGGTTTCCAAAAATATATAGGTTTCATAATCCCCAAAAAAATTGAACGAAAATACACAAGGAACTGAACTATCCTTGCGGCTTACCTGAACCTCTGCTGCGTAACTCTCGGGAACTCTAAAGCTATCACTGCTGTGTGCATGTGGCGCTCGCGGGAACAAAGGTGTAACACCAATGCGTTCACATGCAGTTTACATCCCTCCGTAGATTACCATGCGTCTAAAATGGATCAAGCAGTCACTGTCACCAACGTGTTTACATACATCACTTTATAGATTACCATGCAGATGAAACATCAGTACAGTTCAAAGGGCTTTGGTGGTCTTTTTTGCCAGTGATGGCAAGTGTTGCCATAAATTACTATACACACCACTATTACCACAGAAGCAAAGGGCTTCAGTGGTGTTTTTCAGGAAGAGTGACAGCATGCACAGCTATAGATTACCATGCCTGATTAAAGACCACTTTTGCAGCTAGCATCAAAGAGTTTCATTGCTCTTCTCTTCGGCTAAGAACGCCGGCATGCTGTAGAATACTGCAGATTACCATGCTTGTTTTAAGACTCCTTCATCAATTAGC
>NC_085865.1:56190970-56209895 GCF_034702125.1 Engraulis encrasicolus
AGCGTGCTCGCACGCACGCACACACCAATGAACAATACACTACCGCATATAATGTCGTGTGGTGTAATCTAGTGTAGTGTAATATAGTATAGCGTAATTTAATGTATTGTATTGCACGCACGCACGCAAGAACACACGCACACGCACACACACACACACACGCACACGCACACACACACACACACACACACACACACACACACACACACGTAGACAGCTGAGCTCTCTAAAATGCCTTTACTGTCTCCGGGGGCCTGTATGCATGTAGATTTTCTACAGAATCTTTGCACAAGTGAAAATCCGAAGTGACACATATGCACCTAAAATTTAAAATGCATCAGTGCACGAACGGGTTTTCATGCTGATGCATATGGAATGTCTGATTTCACGTGAAATTTGATACAGGTGCACTTTTTCATGTTAAGTCAGTATTAATACATCTGAAAATTGTGTGAAAAGTTACTTACAGAGTTTTCATGTGTGTAAGCAAGTTTTGTACATGAGGTGTGTGTGTGTGTGTTAGCCTGTCCTGCACAACTGCCGTCTTGAGCTGCTATGCCACAGCTGCAGGTGGAGAAGGGACATGGCGGTCATGGCTCAAGTTAAACACGGTATGCATTAAACACCTCATTAAATATACATTAAATGTTACATTAAATATACATTAAACATTGCATTCTCCTCTGAATTCAGGGGAGGGGGGGGGGGATGTTGAGCTGTAAAGGGGTATTGTGCGTCCCTTGAGTTGTAACAACCCTGCTGTGCTGCCATTCTGTATGGTCCAGTGTGTTGTATGAGTCACGGCTGTCTTGGTTCATGTGAATAAGCATGTGTCTCCGCTCGGCCCCTCTGTGTGTGTGTGTGTGTGTGTGTGTGTGTGTGTGTGTGTGTGTGTGTGTGTGTGTGTGTGTGAGTGTGTGTTCACGTTCAAGACGCATGTGTCTCCGGGGTGTTGACCTGTGTGGCCTGCCGGTAATGTTGTGATTTAAATCTGCACACATGCATGTTGATGAGAGAGGTGGCGGCCCAAATGAAATATTTACACTAGGAGATGAGTAGCGACACACACCGGTCTCACACGGGAGACACGCGACACACAGGTGAGGTTAGCCCAGCGCTGATCCTCTCCTCTCCTCTCGACTGGATCACCTCTCTCCTCTTCTCGTGATGACGTAAGGGTATGCTGGTGACGACGAGATCATACAGTAGCCTCAGTAATCCATTCTCACCTCCATACATCTCCTCTCCTTTCCCCTCCTTCAATCTCTTCCCCTCTTCCCTCCACACATAGCCTAGCCTCTCCTCTTCTTTCATCTCCTCCTCTCCTCTTCCCTGCTCTCTCCTCTTCTCCCCTCACCTCTTCTCTTCCCTGCCCTATCCTCTCCTGCCCTCACCACTCCACTCCTATCGCTATACTCCTCCATAAGGAGGACACACTGGTGTGTGTGTGTGGTCAGTCAGTAGTGTCAGTAAATTATCCTCTCCTCTTCACAGCCACCTCATCCATCATACATGGCCCAAATCTATTCAGGGGAACCGAGGTCCCTGAGTGTGTGCATGTCCACGGGCATTGACGCCGGTGTGCGGGGTTGTATTGAAAACAGTAGAATTGAACGCTGGCAGAGCAGTGATCCGCACTTTGTCGAAACCGGTGTGCGGAGGCCTTTATAACACCTTATGGGGGGGAGGAGGCCAGAGACAGACAGACAGACAGACATACATACATACATACAGACAGACAGACACATCTTGAGCCCTTTGCCGTCATGAGGTCATCCTTACCCCCGCGGCCAGAAGGACTACGTACTGAGAAATGTAATCAAGGCTGTCAATTACTGAACCACACACACACCAACCTTCCCCTTGATAACCTAATGACCACACACACACACACACACCTCCCTGTTGACAAATGACTGACCGCTTGCGTACACACACACACACACACGCACGCAAGCACGCACGCAGACGCACACACACACACACAGACACGCCCATCAACAGCGTGGGATTAAGAGGAGCTGAGGAGAGAGGGGTGTGTTTGTATGTGTGTGTGTGTGTGTGTCGACAAGAGCAGTGTGTGTGTCGAGAAGAGGAGAGATGAGTGAGAGTGTGTGTGTTGAGGACAGGAGTGTGTGTGTGTGTGTGCGTGCACGCGTGTTGAGGTGTGTGTGTGTGTGTGTGTGTGTGTGTGTGTGTGTCCTGGCATCCTGTGGAAACAGAATCAGGTCGAGCTGCTCTGAGCATCACTGCTGGCGACGGCAACCAATGCTCCCAGCCAATCAGCAGCCGCAATGCTCTCTGGATAATACTACCCAGATACACACACACACGCACACACGCCTGGAGAATAGAACCCAGAGACATGGGAAATACTACCCAAATGTAATGTAAAATGTACATAAAAACGTGTGCAAAATACCCAGATACACACACACACACACACGACCCAACAATGCCACTTTGATGGTAGCAAAAAACGACAATAAACGAGAGTAGAAGACGACAGCCTTAATTACAGCGGCCTGTCATGAGACGGGGGAGAGGACGAGCTTTTCCACATTGGAGAGGAGAGAGGAGAGGAGCATTTTCACGTTGTGGAGACGTGAGGAGTTTTCTCACGTCGGAAAGGGTGTCCAATTCATCTGCTGCAGAAGACTGAAGACAAGTGGAGAAGTGAAGCTCCCAAGGGAGAGAGAGTGGAGGGGAAGAGAGGAGAGAGGGGGAGAAGAGAAGAGAGAGAAAAGAGAAAGAGGAGAGAGCGAGAGACGAGAGACTCATGGAGGAGTGATGTGCAGAAGGGAGGGAGGAGAGGCGAGCCACAGAAAATTTTAATGATCCCTCATCACTTACTATCTCTTTCTCTGATCTCTCTTCACTCACTCCCTCCTCCTCTCTCTTCATGTCTCTCGCCCCTATGTCTCACCGTCTTCATTGCTCTGCCCCCCACCCCCACCTCTCGTTCTGTCTCTTCCACTCTCTCCTCTTTTCTGTCTCTTACTTCAGTGGTTCCCAAACTGGGTTTCGGGACCTCTAGGGGGTCGCGGAGGAACTGAAGGGGGGTTGCTCAGAAAAGGGACATTGCATAAAAGCGGGAAATACACAGGTTAACAGCTAATATAATTCCATAATTTGGTTAGTAACAGTATTCATATGTATAGATGTATTTGCTGTCCTGTGGATTTCTAGCAACATTAGCGGACAAACTATTGATAGAAAATCTAGCACTATTAATGTTGATATTACATACATTTGGCTAGATTTACCATTAATGGTTTGTCCACTAATATTGTTAGAAATCCATTGCTAGGCTAAGACTATGGTGGGTGGGTGGGGGGTCGCGAAAGTCCAGAAGGTGGTCCAAAAGGGGGCCACTTCTGAAAAAGCTTGGGAACCACTGTCTGCATCTCTCACCTTCTCTACATAGGTGTCTCTTCTCCTCCCTCTGTTCTTCCTCTCTCCCTCTATCTCTCCTCTCTAATTGCCTGAATGGTGCGCTAACGGCCACCTGCTGAGAAGGCGTCACGACACAGTCGCACACATGCACGGTTGCTCTTTTACACACACACACACACACACACGCACGCACGCACGCACACACAGTTCTTGTACAGTAGAAATACAGCACATGGTCACTCAGCAAGAAAACCCAGAAGGGACACACACGCGCATGCCGTGCAAACACGATTTCCCCAAATTCTTGACACATTTCAGCCTTGTCGTCAGCCCCCCTGCTGTGTGTATAGTGAGTGCATGCACACGCACACACACAAACACACTGGCCAATCTCCCAGGGTCCTTTTCACCTCCGACTGTCAGCTGGTCTCTCATCAGATAACGCCGGCAAATTGGCAACAAAAGACACTCATCGTATCACCTGTGACTGGCTGAAGAGATTCATCACATCACCTGTGACTGTCCAAAGCACTTCATCTAGTAATCTGTTAATTAGGTAGTAATCGTGCTTCACTGACACCCCGTCTCCGTGGAGAAAACAACAAAGTTTCTCCGCTGTCAGCCTAGCCTCAACAACTTTTTGGGGGACTTTTCCCCATTACAAAACATGCTGACTGCAAATGGTAAAATAAAATTACCTTTGAATTGTGCTTTTGTGAGATATTGAATATCGCCAATGGCATACTGTCTCAAACGACGAGGCCGGACGCACAAGGAGAGGATGGGAGCTTAGATATTGGAAATGGACCCCGAGCCATTTGTTCCAACATAAAGTGGTGGTCCATACAGTATCTAGCGTTCTTTACCCACGTCATTGGCTTATTTGGACCGCAGGTGCCACTAGCAGGCAGGGGCGGATAATGATTATGTCTCCATGGGGGCCTGGGCCAGACAACAAGAAAGACCCCCTCACCATGGAATGAAGAAGTTAGATGGCCTTTGTTGTTAAGGGCAATGAAAATGCGGTAGTTAAAAGTGCAATTTTAACACACTATGAGAACATAGACCAATAATGAATTGGATTTTTTTGTAGCACGGAGGCTTGGGCTTCAGGCCCGCCTGGGCTCTTGGGCCCCTGGGCGTGGGCCTGAGCCTGGTAGGCCCATGCAGTAATTCATCTTTGCTAGCAGGTGGTCACACAGCACACAGTCAAAACAGACAACAAGAGGAAACAAAAAGAAGCGCTGGACACTCGTGTGACAAATGCATTTAATAAAAGGTTTATAATTGGAGCCGTGACATTACAATAAAAACGCCATCATTGGTTACAGCACCTCATCACTACACCTGTGGTTAGCCAAAGAGTTTCAGTAAATCCCATGCGATTGGTCAAAACACCTCATGCCATTGTGAGATTCGTCGAAGTGGCTCATCACATCACCGGTCATTGGCCAAAGTGACCTGGACAGGTGGTGACGGGGGGCTATGATCGCACACGCGCACACCCACGCACGTGCACGCACCCACGCACATACAGTCTCTGCAGGTGGTCAGACAGTTACAACAGATGGCAAGAGAAAAGAAGGCAACCCGCTGGACAGTCGTGACAAATGAAGCTCCATATTTAATAAAAGGTTTATAATTGGTGCCGTGAAATTACAATAAAGAACGCCGTCAAGCATTGTTAAAAAGGGCAGGGCCAAAATGAAGAGATGGCAGCTTAAAAACAAAACAAACAGGCCGAGGGCTGGCTGTGGTGTGTTAGGAAGGAGAGAAGCTCAACCTTATTAAGGAAATATTCAGGAGACAAAAGAGAAGCACACAAGAGAAAAACAAAAGAGTGAGGGAGCATCTTACACAGCAGAGCAGACTGGGTCAGACAGCTACAGTCCTGCTGGGAAAACACTCTCTGAACAATAGACTCCACGCACACGTGCGCGTGCACGCACGCTGAACTATCCAGTAGATCAGCACTGTAGTTGTAGGGGTGTGTGTGTGTGTGTGTGTGTGTGTGTGTGTGTGTGTGTGAAAGAGAGAAAGTCTGTGGGGTGCGATGGGAGATATTAATTAGTTTGCTTCCCTCGCAGGTGAAGACTCACTTCCAGTCCACAGGCCCAGCAGGGGTGTGTGTGTGTGTGTGTGTGTGTGTGTGTGTGTGTGTGTGTGTGTGTGTGTGTGTGTGTGTGTGTGTGTGTGTGTGTGTGTGTGTGTGTGTGTGTGTGTGTGTGTGTGTCCTGGGTGGCATTGCTGCCTCATGGAAAAATGATGAGGACACACAGGCGCGCACACACACGCAAAAACACAAAAACAAAGCACAAACGCACGCAAACACATAAAAGCACAGGCACAGGCACACGCACACATACACACACCCTTTGTTCCCCACAAGCTCCAAAACAACCTCCCAAGCTCTACGGAAATGTCAGGTCCATTAGGATGCTGTTACTATGGGATGGTGTTATGGGTGACATTATTACGAGAGTGTACTACGAGAGAGAGTGTGTGTGTGTGTGTGTGTGTGTGTGTGTGTGTGTGTGTGTGTGTGTGTGTGTGTGTGTGTGTGTGTGTGTGTGTGTGTGTGTGTGTCTCTCTCTCTCTATCATTATGCGATGGTGTTATGGGTGCTATTCCTATTGGATGCTCTCTTTGGTCTCGCTACTTGATGCACAATGATGCTGCACTTTTCAGCAGAAACACACATGTACCTGGAGCTACAGCTCTCCTCAGTAATACCATTTAAGCCAGGTTGACACTCGGATGGCACACACCAAGTGCCTGGTGCGTGACCTCGCGCTGCAACACCATTCTCAAGCTCGCAAAAGAGGGCGTTGCGCCATTGTGGGTCTTGACACAACCATGTCCGAAACAATGGTATGATTCAGAGCATCCTTCAGAGTTCTGGATTATCCGCATATACTGTAAAGATGCAGGATCAGATACAGTATAGTTATATAAAAAGCAAAGTACAGTGTGTGCCTCCAGCGTCACTTGGGTCCCCTGTCCTGGGAAGTGAGGTGAGGTGAGGCGATGTGGCCCCAACGGTCCCTTGAGAAACATTCCATTATCCAAACTCCTCGACTTGCGCTTGTGGACTCGTTCTTCGATGACGCCCCACCTCCGTGATGAAACCAAAAGGTACAACTTCTGGAGAACATTTACCCGTTCAATACCCCGAATGCAAATGAGAAAATTACCTCTGAATTGTGGTTGTGGACCCGTGATGAAGTTGCAAGATGTCGCTGACAGTAGAAGGAAGTTTATTTCAGTATCTCATAGCGCAAGGGAGGACAGGAGTTTGGATAATGGAATGGAGCCTTGGAATCAGCCCAAAATCTTCACCTATTGAACATTTGGGATACAGACAAGGTGACCTTGAAGACTCCAACAACCTTGAAGCATCTCCATCACATCACTAATGTCCGCGATAACTTTGAAAACATGGACACATCATCGACCTTGGAGCCACATTGCTGCGGTCTCCAATGACCTTGGTAACCTTGAAAACATCAATACATCAATACCCCCAACGACATTGGAGCTCCTGGCCAATGCCTGTTGTCCCTAATGACCTTGTCGCTCCTGTCACCCACAGGGCTACTGTCACCATCGACATTGAAGTCCCTGTCATCGTCATGGCTACTGTCCGTCCTCCTGACGGTGGCCCTGCATCACCCTCTGCTTGAGTTCCGGGAGGCGGTCCTGGGCCAGCGCTCGGCGAATCGCCTTGAAGAAGCCCAGGTAGTGGGCGGAGTTATGGAGCATGAGGAGCACAGGCCCCAGCAGCTCATTGGCCGAGAGCAGGTGATGGACATACGCCCTCTGGTGGTGCTGACAGCAATAACAGCCACAGCCTGACACCAGCGGAGAGAAGTCCTCACGATACCTAGAGAGAGAGAGAGAGAGAGAGAGAGAGAGAGAGAGAGAGAGAGAGAGAGAGAGAGAGAGATAGATAGATACAGAGAGTGTGTGTGAGAGACAGAGAGACAATGTGTGTAAAGGAGAGCAGTTCGGAACAGAAGAGAAAAAATAGAAAAAAAGAGAGAAGAAAAGAAAAGGGAAAAAGGGAAAAGTAAAGGGGAAAGTAAAGGTTAGCTGTTATTGGTGTGGCAGGCTGAGCCATTATTATGCCAGATGACTTCTCTTGCTGTGCCTTGGTGCTGCTGTCATCGATAACAAAATATTTTGTGTTTGTGTGTGTGTGTGTGTGTGTGTGTGTGTGTGTGTGTGTGTGTGTGTGTGTGTGTGTGTGTGTGTGTGTGTGTGTGTGTGTGTGTGTCTAGAGCTCTTGAAGATAATACATTTGCTTCTGCAGTGGCATATAGAACATAATCAAGTCTTTTTGTGTCTGTGTCGCTTTGTGGCTTTGCTTCTTGCATAGATTACAAGTTGTTGTCTGCAGCGGTGCAGAGACCATAGTAGTGTGTGTGTGTGTGTGTGTGTGTGTGTGTGTGTGTGTGTGTGTGTGTGTGTGTAATAATATTGTTAATCCTAGTGTTATCATCCCATTCCGTTCTGCTGGTTTCCCCCGACGATGAAAAAGAAATGAAACAGGAACCTCCTCTCTACCTCCACAGGTGTGTGTGATTTTGTGTGTGCGTGTGTGTGTTGACCTGTAGATAATATTACTTCTTCTCTGAGGTAAATCTCTAAGAATGTCACCACTGTCACCTATGTGTGTGTGTGTGTGTGTGTGTGTGTGTGTGTGTGTGTGTGTGTGTGTGTGTGTGTGTGTGTGTGTGTGTGTGTGTGACATGGCATCATGCAACTGCGTTTGGATAGCACGCTGACTTGAGCCATCTATCATGAATGTGTGTACTACGATGTGTGCATGTTAACTCGTGCTCCACAACGCCCTGGGTTAGGGTTGGTTTTAGCCCGAGCACTATTTCGCCATTTTCCTTGGTTGTTTGTTGTTGGTACTGATAAAGCAGGAGAGACATTGCTTTACAGACAGGTTAGGGTTATGGATGGTTTTGCTCAGGGCACAGCGGAGCATTTTCACATTTAGCAACAGAAATTCGCCACGGCCAACAGAAATTCGCAGCGACGGCAGGAAAACTGCTCTAACTTGGTCATGTGACAAAACTGCTTTTCAGCGGTGCTGTGGAGCACGACTTCACAAGCAAAGGCGTTGCACCACAACACGGAATGCACTAGCGTGAAACACAAACGACTTTGCATGATGCCAGACTGGTGTGTGTGTCTCTCGCAGATACTGTATTACCTCTCGTCTCTGATGCAGGTGTCTGCAGGTGTCTGCAGGTGTGTGTGTGTGTGTGTGTGTGTGTGTGTGTGTGTGTGTGTGTGTGTGTGTGTGTGTGTGTGCGTGCGCGCTACCTCTTGTCCCTCAGGTCCATCTCGAAGCGCGTCATTGTTGTCTTACTGGGCGCGTCACCGCTGTCCCCTCCGCTGATGGCGTCAGGGCTGATGTCACTGCTGCCGTTCTCTTGTGCCACATCAACACCGACCGGCCTCTCCTTCTCCTTGTCCAACACTGAAACACAAACACACATGCACAAGATGAAGAGGCCAAGAGATCATCAGTATAGTCTTTCTCTGCCCCCTCCTACTCATCAGGGAGTCATAACACACACACACAGACACGCACGCGCACACACAAACACATCTCACACATACTCTTACAAGGCGAGCAGTGATCATTAAAACAAGTCCATCCCCAGAGGCTCATTCTCCTTTTCAGTAATGTTCTCTTTAGATGTATCTGTCTGTATGTGTGTGTATGTGTGTGTGTGTGTGTGTGTGTGTGTATGTTTTGTGCTTGTTTTTACAGCTATTGCAGTGAAAGGTGTGCAGTTATCATACAATCACGCACACGCACACACACACACACACTTAAAGGAGCCGTCATTAAACCAGGTAATCCTCAGAGGCTCATATATCCTATAAAACAACAGCAAAGATATCACATACTGTGTGTGCGTGTCGTGTGTTTGTTTTTACTGCCTAAGTGTCCCACATTATAGTCCTCTCGCTCCTCACTTAAAACGGCCAACTCTGCCACGACCTTGTGAGTCTGGTCACATACGTGCGCATATGCACGTGCACACACACATGCACACACACACAAACAGGTCTTCCCTCCTCAGCAGCATCAGTGTCCCTTCACACTCATGGCTCCTCTAACACACAGCAGTACACACACAGCAGTACACACACACACACACACACACACACACACACACACACACACACACACACACACACACACACACACATTCTGCGTATGGGTGTTTGTAATGGTTCTATGGTTGGGGGAAGAGAGAGAGATAAAGAGAGAGAGAACAAGAGAGAGAGAGAACAAGAGAGAGAGAGAGAGAGAGAGAGAGAGAGAGAGAGAGAGAGAGAGAACAAGAGAGAGAGAACAAGAGAGAGAGAGAGAGAGAGAGAGAGAGAGAGAGAGAGAGACGCCTTTATCACTCCTTCATTGTGAACCATCGTCACAGATTAAAAGTGTACTTTACATAACACAGGGTTCATACACTTTTTCACCATTTTTTTTCCATGACTTTTCAATGACTTTTCCAAAACCTTTTTCTGAATTTCCAGGACCGAAAAACCAATGACCAATCGCGCGCGGGGGGTGGGGGCGTATTATATTACAGCCTATATTATAAATATGTAATTACTGTATATATTTATACTATAGACCATGGCATATTATATTATATATTACATAGCCTATATTACAAATATGTAAACAATAAACATATTCATAGGCTACTATAGGTTATCTTTTACTACAAGCTATAAGCAACCATTATACTTCATGTTGTATTACATTAATTCTGCTATTATTCACCAATGTTATATAATTCGCTTGTCTAATGTACAGTCAGAAATGAAAATGAATAGGCCTAGGCCAGCCTATAGCAAATTAGGTCGTGAAATCATCATGAAGACAAATTTGTATCAACATGCTCTCTATGGAGATGGATAAATGCTCATCCTGCCCAAGTAAGAAATCATAGGCCTGCCTACTACACCTGCCTAAGCACAACAGTCCAAAGCTCCTGTAGAATGATAATGTTTTGTCATTTGTTGTGGTCGTTGCTGGAGCAAAAAAAAAAAAGAAAAAAAAAAGGAGAGACTGCACTGCTCGTGGCATAGTTCTAGTCTGACGCCCACTCAAGGAGATGCTGCTGTGAGTTTCATTTTGTGTTGTAACGATCTGACCGATTTGAAAACAAAGCCACAGATGACTTTTTCAAACTCAAGTCACGCTGCCGTTCATACCGTATTTCAAAACAGGCGCGTCATGCCGACATTGGTAATCGTTTGGCTCGCGGTCAGCTGCACATAGACTACTGTACGGATTTCATGTAATCTTTCAGCACACTGTAAAAGTTCACTCGCAGGCAGCAGGTGCATTGCTTATCAATATCAAAATCTCGGGGCTTAGGCCTACCGAAAGCATAAAGGTTCGCTTGGTGCCCTATCTGGCAAATTAAACCAAGACCAAACAGGTCTTAGGATTGTATTCCTTTTGGCATTAGCTACGTTTCAGTGGAACCGCTAAATATTTTACAACGCGTATTCTGCTAACCTGTTAGTAGCTGAGGTAACCGGCTGCTGCATCTTGCCCTTCAGGTGGCTAACAAGTGCCGCTGCTTCGCCCATATCGGACGGACACATCACAACTTTCGTCCTCTCCAGCCATTGTTGATCATCTTTTCAGAAAGTTAAGCCGCGCATTGTTGAAGTAACACTTCGCGACATGCTGTAATATCGTACAGAACCACATTTCTTTTCTAGGATTAGAAGTATGATCACCTCTCACCACCACCACGCACACACTACATCTAGCTCGCGCGTTACGAGGCTGGTTGCCAGGTGTGACTGATTTCTAGCGCCAAAAACGCTTGAAACCCGCCTGGAGCCATTACAACATGCGTTATTTGAAACCCACTCAATTTGGCAACACATGGTTAGGCAGACGCAGCCTGCACTAGACAACATTTCCACGAGAACTCGAACATTTACATTTTATTATCCCGCGTCATCAACTTCATAAAGATAATTGATGAAACACTGGTTGGATTTCCATGACTTTTCCAAAACTTTTGACCAAAAATACGTTTTCCATAACTTTTCCAGGCCTGGAAATTTGAATTTTCAAATTCCATAACTTTTCCAGGTTTTTCATGACCGTACGAACCCTGATAACATGAAGAAAGAAAGAAAGAAAAAAAGGAAGAAAGAAAGAGTGTGTGTGTGTGTGACCGCATTTAGAGTGTCAATGGCAGCCAGAATGCATCTGCATCTACCAATATGCACACATGTGCGCGCACACACACACACACAAGATGGCATGTCAAGCAAAACCTTGAGTTCCAAGCCATTTCATGACTATGAAAACACACACACACACACACACACACACACACACACACACACACACACACACACACACACACACACACACACACACACACACACACACACACACTTGCCACCTGTCAATAACGATGTGCACAGGCACTTGCTGGCCATTACACACACACATGGCCATATAGCAATGTGTGACAGCTATTGACAGCTGGAGCAATGTGGAGGTGTGACAGACAGATAACTCACCTATGCCACACACACACACACACCTCAACCGTGCCATTCTCTCTCACACACACACACACACACACACACACACACACACACACACACACACACACACACACACACACACACACACACACACACACACACACACACACACACACACACACACACACACCTCAACCGTGCCATTCAAAAACATGCATGCACACACGCACACACGCACACACACACACACACACACACACACACACACACACACACACACACACACACACACACACACACACACACACACACACACACACCTCAACCGTGCCATTCAAAAACATGCATACAAACACCCCCCCCCCCCCCACACACACACACCTCAACCGTGCCATTCAAAACATGCAGACAAACACACCTACACACACCTCAACCGTTCACAGACATGCAGACAAACTAACATCATTCAATGCAGATGACATACACAGAGATAGCTGAACCACACACACACACACACACACAGGCAGATAACTCAACCATGCAATTCAGCTCCCCCCTCACACAAACAAATCCACATGTACAACACACACACACACACACGCAAACAAACAAATCCATCTGTGCTCTTCGCAGCCAATGAACCATATGCTTGATCGGACACACACAGCTGTCCACTCCACATTCAAACAAGCAAACACACAGACACACACAGACATACATGCACACACACTCAACAGTCACACAATTGCACCTGTGAGACTCAAATGATTACTCAATGCGACTCGCTCGCGTCCGAAATCTCACAAAGACACGTGCAGGCACTTATGAGACTACATTTGGAGTCCCGTTTAAATGCTGATTATCATTATTTTGTTTGACATGCTGATGAATATTATTCTCCATGCAAATATCTCCTTTGACACACAAACTCTCACCTCTCCCTCAATCTGTCATGCACAGTCACACACACACACGCACACGCACACGCGCACGCACACACACACACACACACACACACACAGAGGGACGCATTGCACACACGTACACACACACAGACACAAAGAAGGACCTCACGCATACACGCACGCATGCACAACGAAGAACCACACACTGGCACAATTTGGTCTTTGGAATGAAATGTTGACTATTATTGCTGTTCTTTAAACTGACTGCTCTCTTGGCACAGTCACACTCTCACACAGAGACCAACAGCAGTGGGGGCCAACTCATGCTGATGGTCTTTTGGCATGCATGCGCGCACACACACACGCGCACACACACACGCACACACACGCACTCTTGGCAGCAGAGGAATGCCGTGAGCGCAGGCGACACAAAAAAACATACACACCTCAATGCACCCCACACACAAAAATTCTCCTCAAGCAAATGCCAAGAACAACAACGCCAAAGAACTGAAGGTTTGGAACTTTGTTTGGTGGAAGTTTTTAGCAGCAGGCATCTAGGAACTTTAACAAATGCAAAGGCATGATACACAAATGCGATAGACGGTTCAAATCGGCGTGTCATTAACACTCTGGCATGATGACATGCTGCAACTATGTGTTGATCTGTTGTTGTTTGTTAGTTCGTGTCCACTCAGGATTTCTCTGCGGAAGAGACAATAAAGGCTGATCTAATCTAATCGAATGTAATCTAATCTAACTCAACAAGAAAGAAGCCAAGTTGCATCTTCTGCCTAACGCGATGTGAAAGCAGCGTTACAAGTATTTCACCATGCTTAAGTGGAATTAAGACATGATGGCCTCTTTGGATAGTGCATCAGTGAAGGATTTCCATCGTGAATGACTGGAAAACACAGCAAGACAGTCAGACACGCGCAACACAGACTGAATGACTGAGGCAGACAGATGCAAAGAGAAAGACATGAAAAGAATCTCGGAAAGACAAAGGCAGGGAATGCACGAAGGAGAAAAAAGACAGGTAGTGATGAGAGGCAGAGAGAGAGAGGCAGAGAGAGAGAGAGAGAGAGAGAGAGAGAGAGAGAGAGAGAGAAGGAGAGGGAGGGCAGGGGAGGATGACGGGTGGGTTGGCTTCTGCTGTCAGGGACAACTGAGTAACAAGCGGAGAGTGATGAAGGACAACAAGCAAGACAGAAAGATACAAGGAGAACGAGAGTGAGAGAGATAGAACAATGACCGAGAATGAGACGAAAAGGTGGGCAGAGGGGCATCAATACAGATGGAGAGATGCAGACAGTGCAGAGAAGAGAGAGATTAATGAAGAGAAACCAAGAGGAGAGCGAGAGACAAATGGAGAGAGAGAGAGAGAGAGAGAGAGAGAGAGAGAGAGAGAGAGAGAGAGAGAGAGAGAGAGAGAGAGAGAGAGAGACGGATATTGCAAAGAGGGGAGGGAGAGAGGGAGGGGACAGACAAGAGAAAGGATAGAACAGACTGCCTTTTACTGTCAGGAAACATATGCAGATGACCAAAGGAGGAAAGGAGAGAGGGGGGAGGCCGAGGAAGAGAAGAGGAGAGAGAAGCAGATGGGGGAAAGCAAAAGAGGAATGCATGCAAAGAAAGAAGTGATAGGAGGAAAGGAGGGAAGAAAAAGAGGAATAGGGAGGGAGAGAAAGAGGCAGATAGGAGGGAGAGCGATGCAAGAGAGAGATTGTATAGGAAGAGGTGTAGCTAAAGATGGAGGCAGATAAAGATGGGATGAGACTGAGTGATGAAAGGAGTGAGAGAACAGCGTGATGAGGAGCCTGTGGGAAGAATGAAAATGCCAGACCGTGGTGAGTCTCCTCCCTTTAATTGGTTAAGACAGACTCCTCTCCTCTCCCTCCATCTCTCCTCCTCCACACCGGTCAGCTGTTGAGGTTAGACACATGAGTCCCATGATGCACTTGCTCCTGACCCATCTCTCTCTTTCTCTCTCTGCCAATCAGTTTGTATTCGTGCTACTTTTCACCTTTTCCTTCCGTTTCAGAGAGACCACAGCTCACACACACACACACATGCGTACATACGCACGCACGCACGCACGCACGCACACTCCTGTTATTGTGAAATGTTCTGCTGTGGTTCTCCTATGCATATTTGTCCTCTGCTGTGACACAGTAGGTGATGACGATGACACAATACACACATTCATTCTGAGATCCCCCCCCCCCCACACACACACACACACACACTCACTCACTCACTCAAAACCACGCACACACCTACACACACTCAGTCTGACAGGCCCTCTGGAGACTGGACCCACCCACACACGCACCTCTCCTCCAGTCCCCTGGTCTCCGCATTGATTTGGGGTTTTCAGATTGTCGCTTTTGTTTCCAGTTACCTAATTATTTATCTGAACCGATAGAGAAAGACATACAAAACACACACGCGCACACGCGCACACGCGCACAAACACAAACACGCGCACAAACACGCGCACAAACACACACACACACACACGCACGCACGCACGCACGCACGCACGCACGCACGCACGCTGTCTGTACAGATGCTGCAAACACAGACACTCTGGTTGTAAACACTGTCATGCACTGGCAAACACACAAACGCCCTGGAATAACACATGCAGACACAAATACCCTTGAATAAAAAGCACACACAAATGCCATAGAATAAGCACACAACACTCTAAAATAAACACACACACACTCACAAGGAACACTGTTACACACACACACTAAATACTGTAACACAGTCTGCTTCACACATGAAGTTAAGGTGGATGTGCAACACTCCTGTCATGCTGGGACAGTTACCAGTGCACACAGATACAGACACATAGGAATCCATATAGACCAGCAGGGACAGAGAGATAGGGGAGAGAGAGAGAGATAGGGGAGGGAGAGAGAGAGAGAGAGAGAGAGAGAGAGAGAGAGAGAGAGAGAGAGAGAGAGAGAGCGCGAGAGAGAGAGAGCGAGAGAGAGAGCGAGAGAGAGAGCGAGAGAGAGAGAGAGAGCGAGAGCGAGATAGAGAGAGAGGCAGAACATAGAAAAGTGTATAGTTTTTGTCCTTGTCACCTTTCGGGAGAGAGCTGTAGCGCTCATGCTGCTATGTAGAGTAGCTACTGTTTAATGCAGCTATGTGAGGCTACGGTTTAATGCATGAATCTCCATAAGAATAGGACAATAAAACACCACCATAAGAATGAAACAGAATCAAACATCTCTCTCCTGTAACAAGTCACAGAATAAAACATGTCCCCCTAATTAAAACATGTCCCGTGTTAGAGTATCCAGTTGGACCGGTTTCTTTTGATTGACAGAACGTCACTCTCCAAGGACATTCACGGAGTGGAGCGGCCAACTCTCTGGATTACTGACCCGGTGAGGTCTACAAGGACTTAAAAAGGACAGCAAGATTTATTTATTTCTTATAACATGTCTCTTGTGTTGAACGTTTCTCTAACTCCCCCACGTAACAACACAGATCTTTCATCATGTGATTACAAATGTACAGAAAAGAGGCACGAGAGAATGCTCAGAGACGTTCTACATGAGACAAAACAATTAGAAAACGTCCATAGAAATGTGTGTGCTTGCTGCCTAAAATAGCTGCCCTGAGGTGCCACCAAGATGGCCGCCAAGTGGAGGGACTTATGGAGAACAACTTTGCTGAGATGCAGCGTGAAGTCAAGTCTCCTTACGATTCCTTCTGCCGAGTCTCCTGTTCTGTTTTCAGGCCAGGCCTGTTCCCACACCCCGCATTCTTACCAGGCTCTGGACTGTTCTACGCATGACGGTGTAATCCCCAGAAACTGCTGAGGTCCGTGTTGCCGTCACGTTTTGCATCATGAAACCAACTATCTGGTTCCCGAACGCTCAGATTTACGGCATGAACACATCAGTTGGTTGGAGATTAGATGCTGCCATGGTTCTCTTCTCAGTCGGCCTAAATAGGCCTCCAGATTACATGGCAGGCAATGGAGTAGAATAACGGCATGTACAGTAATCTACATACATCCTCATCATCCTCACCATCAACACCATCATCGTAGTCATCATCCTCATCGCCATCATCATCATCAGTCGGCCTCAACATTTCGCTGGATTATACGGCAGCCAATGGAATAGAATAAAAGCACGCAATCTACATACATGACACAGAATGAAATCATTTCACTGTGCATGAAACCAGGACCATTACTGTTCATCAGCAGTACCCTCATCACTGCTGCAATTACCGGTACAGTAGAAACACAGATCTTTCATCACACCATTATACAAACACACAGAAAATAACTGTGGTCTCATTAACCGCAAAATAGTGCATGCATGTGAAATCTGCGCCACAACATCAACATAATCATCATCATTATAGATAATGTACACTATATACAGCACTTTGTGGTGTTGCCATTTGATGATGATGCATGCATGAAGCCCAAGTATCCCGGAAAAACAACAACAACAACAACAAAGCTGAAGAGATTTGCATTCTCCTTCATCTTCATCTTCATCTTAAGCTGTTGTGGCTCATCATGCTGCTCCTTTCCAATGGGCCCAGCATACAGTAGGCAGAGCTGCGTTAATAACAACCAAGGTTGAACTGGCTCATAAAATCGGGCCGGGTATTTTCAGCCAAGGCTAGTCCACCAGGCATTGAAAGAGACAATGAGGCCTGTGACACTATGCTTGGTAACCGAATACGAGTTATTTTGACCCAAATGCTTTATATACTATACTGTATGTATTGGACTGTTTCGGGGAGGTCTACTGTAGCAGCATGAGGATTCATTTCATTGAGGGGAGGAGCAGGCCAAAATCATCAACTTTCCACCGAGCAAATGCCGTATACACCCTATGGCCAATCCAACCATGGTAACAACAACAGAAGAATGTTGTTTATTTGTCACACACACAGTAGTATGCAGAGCTGCGTTAATAATAGCAACAGAAGAATGTGTTTATCACACAAATGCCAAAACAAAACTGTGTGCACATAATGATAACAGGAAAAAACACAATTGCCAAAATAAAATAATCTGTTATGGTGCATGGAGCTTGATGCAGTGCAATCAAAGCAATCACATAAATAATAAAAAAGTGCCCAATCTGCATTGCCCTATATAAAATAAATAATAACATCAATCTGTCCTGGATCAAATAAGCATAACACAAAGACATGAAAACATCAGTCATTCTCCTCTTCATCATCTGTCCGCCCATCATCATTGTTAAGGTGGCAGAGCAAGTTAAACCCATTACATATTCATCTTTCTCCATTTGATATCTGATCATTTGGCTTTGATATCTAATCCTTTTCATTTGATATCTAATCCTTTCCATTATCTTATTCTCATTGCCACGTCCTACAGTATGTTATGCATATAAACCTGATTTCATATCTAACAATAGCAGGCAGCCGCATTAACATAAACCTCACACCTTCAACAGCACACACATGCAGATACACACACACACGACACATGACACACCTTTTCAAAAGCAACAAACACGCACACACGCATGCACACACCCTTCTTCGCCAGCTAACAGGAGTTTAACAGCTAAAGTTGTGAGTGTCACAGGAACCCTAAATCAGCCAGGCAAGGGGTTGATTGCAGAGTGATTCTCTGATTGACGTCATTGCAATGTCACACCCCTGCCAGATTACTTTAACACACACAATGACTTCAGTTGCATGCATTAGGCCATTTCAAACTGATTTTTAACATATTATTTAAACGTGATGTGTTGCGTTGTGTGTAGTCTGTCATTTCAAACTCTTTTCTTTCTTCGTTAAGCCTAATGCAGGTCAAACATCTGTAGCTTTCTTTAACGCTTTTTAATACTAAGACCTCTGCAAACTACTGTATTGTTGTTTGGGTGATATTTTAATATTTTAACCTGCAGATCGCTCTGTTTTGTGTGTGTGTGTGTGTGTGTGTGTGTGTGTGTGTCACCTGTGGTGGTGGTGATGCTACCTGCTAGCTCGGGGTCGGTGTCGATGTCATAAGGGAAGTTGAGGGCGCATCCGCG
>NC_085865.1:56209995-56262495 GCF_034702125.1 Engraulis encrasicolus
GTTGAGGGGTTCTAAGGGAAGTTGAGGGCGCATCCGCGTTCCGTCACCTGATACACGAAGAAGCTCTCAAACAGGTCGATCCCCATCTCGATACACTCCAGGACCTCATCTGGACGACCCACACCATGGATCAACCTACAGAAACACAGACACCCACAATTACTGAAGCTCTCGAACACTTCTACCCTCACCTCGATACACTCCACGACCTCATCTGGACGACCCACACCATGGACCAACCTGTACACACACACATACGCACACACGCATGCCGCACGCACGTACGCGAACACGCACGCGCGCACACACATGCAAGCACACAAGCACAATTATGTGCAAATAATTAGTTGGTAGTCAAATTGAATACATCGGATTGTAGTCATAATCTCTCCACTGCCTCACAGCTGCTCTGACTGAAACTTTATTCTGGAGATCTCTTGCCTGCTCGCCAACTGTGAAAAAGCAAGTGTGTGTGTGTGTGTGGAAGTGTGTGCATGAAGTGTGCTAATTTTAACATCATCATGACATCCATCACTCGTCTCTCCGCATCACTTCTCCTCCTCCTCTGCTTCACTCCTCTCCTCTCAGTTTGGTACATCAGTCTTCATCATTTCTCCTCCCCTCTCATCACTTGCTTCTCCTCCCCGGCTTCACTCCTCTCTCTTCACAACTCTCTTCCTCTCCTCCGCTCCCCTTACATCAGTTCAGTACAGCAGACGTCATCCCTTCTTCCTCTCCCCTGCTCCAGCCTTGTCTTCCTATAAAACTACTTCAGAAGTACTCAATCACGCGTGCGTGCGTGCATGCACGCACGCACGCACGCGCACACAGTCAGTCAGTCAGTCAGTCAGTCAGTCAGTCAGTCAGTCAGTCAGTCAGTCAGTAACTCTGCTGTCAGAGCTCTGGAATACTAAATTCAGACAAACACACACACGCACGCACACACATGCACAACACCAGGAATCTACTCCATTTTCTACAAGCAACTATAAAGAGTGTGTGTGTGTGTGTGTGTGTGTGTGTGTGTGTGTGTGTGTGTGTGTGTGTGTGTGTGTGTGTGTGTGTGTGTGTGTGTGTGTGTGTGTGCGCATGCAAAATGGGGGAATGACTCTCAGTCTCAACACTGCTGGGGCGGCAAATGACAAATGTAAGTTTTGTGTCTGGCATTTTTCCTGAAGTAGAGCATTATGGGTAAATCTCATATCCCTTGCAACTACAACTAGAGCACAGATGTACGGTGTAGGGTTTTGTGTGTGTGTGTGTGTGTGTGTGTGTGTGTGTGTGTGTGTGTGTGTGTGTGTGTGTGTGTGTGTGTGTGTGTGATAGTAGTATTGCCATGTGGGTGAGGAGTACCATTAAAACAAGAAGTGGCATGGAAAGGAGATATCTTGCAATAGGGATCCATTCATACATAAATACATCATCATGAACACATGGGGACTCAAGTGTGAGCGTGCGTGCGTGTGTGTAGGGAGCTATCCTGCAACAGTGATCACACAGCCATGAATGGCTATAAATAATACAACCTCATCACGAGCACATAGGACTGAAGAGTGAGTGAGTGAGTGAGTGAGTGAGTGAGTGAGTGAGTGAGTGAGTGAGTGAGTGAGTGAGTGAGTGAGTGAGTGAGTGAGTGAGTGAGCCTAGTAGTATTGCCATGATGAGTGTGAGAATTACCATTAAAACAAGACGTGGCACGCACAGGTGAGATCTTGCCATAATGATCCATTTTTACTCAAGTGTGTGTGTGTGTGTGTGTGTGTGTGTGTGTGTGTGTGTGTGTGTGTGTGTGTGTGTGTGTGTGTGTGTAGGAGCTACCCTGCAATAGTGATCACTCACAGCCATGGCTATAAATACAACCTAATCACAAGCACATGGGACTGAAGTGCGTGTGTGTGTGTGTGTGTGTGTGTGTGTGTGTGTGTGTGTGTGTGTGTGTCTAGTATTGTTATTGCTGATATTGCCACGTCCTTCAGGCCCCTCTCCAAGACAAGTAGCGGCAATGCTATGCTCCAGCAGTGTGTGTGTGTGTGTGTGTGTGTGTGTGTGTGTGTGTGTGTGTGTACCTGAAGATGCTATTCTCAAACATTGATATGGACGCCTATAAATACAACCATACTGTAAACATGTGGAAACTCAAGTGTCTGTGCGCGTGCATGCGTGCGTGTTCCTGAAGATGTTATTGTCCAATAGTGATGATAGCTATGAATATAAACCTGAAATTGCTATGAAGAACACCATAGCTACAGTGTTTCCCATACATTGAGGAAACTATGGCGGCCCGCCATAGTTTAAATTTGGCCGCCATAGTTTACGAAAATGTAAAAAAAAAAAAAATTTTTTTTTTTTTTTTTTTTTACGATATCCGTTTTTGTTAAAAACGATTTGAATTACGATTTTGAATTTCCTTCGCATTTTCCTCCTGGAGTAAATACATCCTATAGACTCTGTATTGGTTAGATAAGTAGTCCCACGGTAACACAGAATGAGGGGAAAGCATTGGGAAGTGACCGTAAGGGTAGCCTATTACAATTGATTCATGTGTGCACACGTGTAACATCGGGTGAGTAACAGAACATGTGCGCAATATGCGAGGATCTTCGTCCAAATCGCTAGTCGCATGCATCATCGCTAACTGCGTTTACATCGCGTGCCGCGTGTAAGGGAAATGTTAGTTGTTGACATGTATGGAATTCACTTCAATTTGTGCTGTTTCTTGCTTCAGTTGTGGACAAAACGATTGGCCAAACTCACAATAGAAAGCCTTTGCTGTGCTACTGTCCCAGAGAGCTGAAAAAAAAAACCTTCATAGAAGAAGTCACACTTAACAGGGGTGTTAACCAATCCAATGAGTTCTCTCATTGCTCTCTCTCTCTCTCTCTCTCTCTCTCTCTCTCTCTCTCTCTCTCTCTCTCTCTCTCTCTCTCTCTCTCTCTCTCTCTCTCTCTCTCTCATAGTAGCCTACTATTTACCCATAACAAATGGTGAATTTCGGAGCCCTTTTTAATTTGTAGCCTATACCACTGAAGGCATGATAATGCTTCATCATATTTTAGAAATAGGGCCTATGTGCCTTTTATATACCAAATGTTTATCATTTTGAAATTGTTTCAGTTGTTTATGACTTGTGTATGACTGAAATTATCTCTGCATACTATCAGTGCTGCATTGCTTTGTAAAGATAGGCTATTCAACACACTTTAAAAACACACTGAAAAGATACGGCCATAGTAGCCTACTGAAAACATTTTGTTCATAATAATGGTGATTAATAAATGGTGGGCTTAAATTTTCATACTGACATCCTTGAATTTGACTTGGTAGATCACGGCAGACCATCAACTTCAAAAGTAGATCTTGGTTAAAAAAAAGGTTGGGCACCCCTGCTATAGAGAGAACCACAAGTGCTTGAAAGGGATCAAAAGCCTAGTCAAGTTGTTGTAGTTTACTTGGGTTTGGGAGCAATATAAAAAACCTTCAGAGAAGGGACAGTTGGGATGAGTTTACTAACACTCCCTAGGCTTTGTTTTACAGTTGTAATGAGTTTGGTGACAGACCTTCATTGACACAGCAGAGGAGACATCGGTCTGCATATAGAAATTAATGTGTAATGAATGTGAATATAGACATACATGTGTAATATGTTGTTCAGCCCTTTTAATGGGAGGAATTTGGAAAAAAAAAAAAACTGGCCCCCGTGACCAGCACCCCTCATGTAGAATGTGTACGCTACAGATATGTGTGGGGGAAAAGGCATAGCCTACCCTCTAAGACCCTTTTTGTCTATGCGTTAACAATTTCACAGTGCTCTTAAATCTTAAATCTCTGCTCCTATTTTGTTTTATTATTGTTTCCCAGACCCCTGCATGAGGGACGAATGAAACTGTGTTGTAAACAGAAAGTATTCACTGTACTGCATTTTTTGACAATGACAATGTACTACTATTATACAAGTCATGGGTAAAATCTTATGTAGCCTTATTTCTCAAAATATAAATGGCTGAAATATAGGCCCAGGCCTACAGTTTTTCCATGCGCCAATGTCATACTGTAGTCATTGTTTTGCCGTTTTGCATTTACGCTGCAAGAATACACCCCCTCCCCCCCCCCCCAAAAAAAAAGGCCCGCGTGAGAAGACCCCCCCCCCCCCCCCATAGTTTCCAAATTTTCTGTGGGAAACACTGATAGCTATAATATACTGAACCTGTGGCTATAAATACTCATTGTAAGCATGGGGGAAGTCCTGCGTGCGTGTGTGGACATGTCATGTCTGGCATTGTCTTTCCTCCTATATTCCAAGAGTGACCATGAAGAGCTATGTGCTATCAATAAACCTATGGATATAGGCTAACAGCTTTATTGTAAATTGGGAATTCAAACGAGGGAGATATAAGGGTTAATTCATTCTATGATGATGAAAATTCAATGCATAATTTGCTCCTGTGTGTGTGTGTGTGTGTGTGTGTGTGTGTGTGTGTGTGTGTGTGTGTGTGTGTGTGTGTGTGTGTGTGTGTGTGTGTGTGTATTTATGTTCCATTTTTGCTGAGCAATGGCCATAACAACTTCCTCTAACTTTGATAAGTTCTCCGAAGTGGACTGATAAAAGGTCCCATTAGTGGCAGATGGGGCAGAGCACAGAGCACTTTACTTAGATTGTTTATTTTAAAAAGGTCAACGCTGATATTCTGAAGAGATGGCCCCTGGCAATTACGACTAAACTACTCCATTAACGCTAGGTCATGTCCACAGTGAGATTGTCTAAATACTGTAACTTTGATAAGTCTCCCATAGAGGACAAATAAGAGATTCCATTATCCATATTCGCAGCAACCATTGCGCAGATTATTTATTTTAAAAGGTCAGCGGTGATAACTGACAACTGCCCCTGGAGCCGAAACTTCCAAAAGTTCACAGGCGGGCAATGACTCCAACTGTACACGACTCCATTAAAGGATAACTTCAGTCAATTTCAACATGCAGTTGTTACGGCGTGTACAGACCAGGAGCGAACGGAGCGAACAAAGCGACGGAAGTCATTATTTCTCTATGGAGGGCACGCGACCTGCGCTACCAAAGCGAATTCGCCAGGAGCGAAGCTTCTTGCGCGACCAGAGCGAATTTTGACGATTAAACTAAATCTAATCACAGGCGAATTCGCTCTGACGCTGTTTGGCGAAACCCAATCGGAACGTTCATATCTCCGAATGTCCCAGGCTGTCAAACCAGAGCCGTTATGTGATTAGCTGAATCAAACATGTCAATGCTGCGTCTCGAGCGAATACAGCGAAGTCAAGGTGAAACTTCTTCTGCTACCTACTCTACCAGGCAGCGTAGTTCGCTCTTGGACACGGCATAATGCTTACACTACCCTGGACTTGTCAGTACCTGAGGGATTTTTTTTCTTCAGATTTTTCCGAGATCCTGATCATTGTAATGGGGACAGCCGTTTGTTTACATTAAAAAAAAAAATATATATATTTATTCCCAAAAACCTCCAAAAGGTTATTCAACATCAGCAGACAATTAGGGACTGTTCGTAATTTACCGGGGGGGGGGGGGGGGGGGGAGGGCTGGTGCGTAGGGGGGGGAGGGCCAGGATGAAAAAAAATGAGGTGGAGGGGAGGGCCATGGCAAAAAAAATCAGAGTTAGGGGGAGGGCCATGGGAAAAAAACGAATTTATTTTATTTTATTTAAATTTATTTTTTTAAATAATAATAAAAAATGCTCTGAAACACATCGCTTTGCGATGCAAGGTCCCGGGTGCATACTTTAGCGCTGAAGCGTGTATCTGTAGTCAAAAAACTATCAGGTGCAGCTACTGTAGATTGCCCGCGCTGACTCTTTCACTGTAGGATTGCTAATGCTATGGAGGATCATAGAAAATGCCCGTGAGCAAATATCAAACTAGCTGAGGTGAACTATAGGCCTATGGGCTAAACAGTTTGGGAAGTTTTGACAACGAATTGGATGGGCATTTCCAGAGGAATTTTGGAGAGGTGTTGTAGTCAACTGGTGGTCACAGCCTCTGGTAAGTCATGATTTTATTTATTGGCACCGCCGTGTGCTTTACATCTGTGTTCAATGGTCGCATAGCACGGCCGAGAGAGACGTTTGTTTTGTTTAGCTTGTGGTGTCAAAGTATTAATAAAAGTGGTATTAACAGTGATATGTTGGCTTGGGCCTGCATCAACATACACGGTCTTAAACCCATTGGAGGAGCTAACTTGTTGTGAAGAGAAGTCTCATCACTTTGGTGATCAAAAACGGACCAACTAAGCAAGGAATTAGGTGAATTTAAAGTGCGACGGAAGAAGGGAATGTCACCAAAATTGTGCATCGTGTCAGGTATGAAGTGACTTTTGTTTCTTGCGGTGGAGATTGGATTCGTAGTATGGGGTGAATCTAGAACTATAGCACAGCCGATGGTGTGCGTGGCTTGTCTATCATAACTGTTGCCAAAATTGAATTGCCGCGGTGTGAAATGGCTGTGCTATTGTTAGATGTTTTGGACTTTTGTAGCGGTGGCGATTCGTTCCTTTTGCCTCTTGCTGCTGATTTGACCACCGTTTAGCGGCACCTTTTAGTGCGTCTTAAATATGGCCAACGTCAAATGCAAACTAAAGGTGGCTTTTACACTCTCCCTGTATCAATAGCCAGCAATGGCACTGCTTTGGCGCTTAACCTACGTCTCTCGCCGATCACAGCACAAACTCTTTGGCCGTCAGAGCCTAATCGCATTCGGGAAGCAGTAGGCCTATGCCTGTCTGTGTGTGCGTGCGTGCTTTTGTGCGCGGGCGGGGAGACAAGGCAGGGGTCCTGATCGTATGCATCTTGAGATACACAGTCGCAATTGCAAGAAAATCTAAATAGTTTGAAAGCCCGGTCACCTCTCACAAGTGCATCGCATAGCCTAGTCATGCATTTCTACTAATTTCACACATTGTAGACTGCCCATGGAGAAGAGAGAAACTGTCATTTGCTCTTGAACACGCCCTCACCTCCACATTAGGTGCGCGTTTCCCTTCCATAAGAAGAACTTAATAATTTTGAAGTGAAATGTTAAAAAAAAAAAAAGGTAAAAATCTAGTCATCCTTGGTTAGGCTACATAAAACATGACAAAGTTAGTCAGATGAGATTCGCCATTCTTCATCCTAAAATTGATTAGAATGCAGGAAATTGCATCTAAAAAAAACATTTTTTTTGGGAGAGGACTCCCAGACCCTTCGCTGACCACAGCACCCCCTGGTCAAAATGAGTTCCTGCTTCCCTGCAATTTGTCTTGGTGACAGTGGAGTTAAAAGGCATCCCATGCAGCCGCAGTGGTAGATTCTAGGATTCCCTGATTGACGCTCCCAACGCAGGACGCTCCCCTGTCAGCTCGCTCCCACTAGCCAGACTATCGGTCCCACCGCCATATAACGGAGCTAGTTATCTTTTGATGTTAGTTTTTTGTTTCTAACCCTAACCCTAACCTTAACCCTAAACCTAACCCTAACCTTAACCCTAAACCTAACCCTAAACCTAAACCTAAACCTAACCCTAACCCTAACCCTAAATTGCTTCTATGTGGCAGTGTATGATAATACGTGAAATATAATCGGGTGGGACTACACGTCCGGGAGTGATAGAAAAACCTGGGACTGCACGTCCGGGAGCGATCTCAGTTGGGAGTGTCCACCCATCTACCGATTCTAGCGGCTTCTCATAGGTATCCACTGATATCGATAGCACAATAGTGCAGACAACCGCCCTTGATGTAGGCTACTCTGACTGTTGTCATGATGGTTGTTCATCTACCAATTTTACATATTACATTTTGTACCTGTAGGGGGAGGGCCATGGGAAAACAAAATTGAAGTGGGGGGAGGGCCATGGGGAAAAAAATTGAGGTGGAGGGGGGGGGCATGATTTTTTTTTTGGACCGGACTTCCAGCGCACCAGCCCTCCCCCCCCGGTAAATAACGTACAGTCCCTTAGCAAACAGTGGTACCTTTTGGGGAAATATTTGGAGTAGGCCTATGTTATATTCTTAAAAATGTAAACAAACGTTGCCCCCATTAGAATAGCTCATATTTCGGAAAGGGCTGAGCCGAAAAATGTGGCGTCACCGGGTACTGTTAAGTCATGGGTAGCGTGAGCAATACAACAGCATATTGAAATTGACTGAAGTGGTCCTTTAACACACACGAACACTGTACAGTACACGACTCATCACAGACACACACACACACACACACTACACAAAAACACACATCCTATACAGTCATGGGTAAGCGGCAACCTTTGGGGTACAAGTTAGGGTTAGGGTTAGGCCGTCAGACTTGTTGCCCAAAGGTTGGGCTCACACTTCTCCCACATAAACAAATCGATGTCAGATGATAATCGCTGCGCCCATGGAGTCGTTTTTTGAAGTGTAAATAAATAAGTGAAACTTGTGTGCAGCAGTTTCAGATACATTTTAACAACATATTGTTCATGTTATAAAATGATATTGTGTCAACATAAATGTAAGACATGCCGGAATAATCGCTATTATGGCTCTTTTGACTCTTATGAAAACACCTCGCTAAAGTCAGCTAAACAGGAATGGGAGCTGAAATATGCAGGTGGGATAAGTGTGATCTTCTATTAGTTTGGATTGGGTCTGGAATGCGCCATTAGAAAAGGTCAAGACTGAGAAATGCTTGTGCCCAACGACGGCTCTACGCCAGACTGCTCCATGCCAGACTGCTGTGCGCCACACTGCTGTACACTTCTATTGATCCGTGTTGCATTGACCAGTCACATGATCGTTTGGTATCGCTGATTAGAAGCATGACTGTTTGACGTTGCTGTGTGGTAACGACACGGTTGCATTGTATTGTTGTTTATCGATCGCATGATTGCATTGTATTGTTGTTTTATCAAACTCACGATTGCGTTGTATTGTTTATCGATTGCATGATTGCATTGTACTGCTGCTTGGTAGCGATTGCTTTGTTAAGTCATTAACTGCTTGCTTTCTTGCAATAATATGTTATTGTATTGCTGCTTGGTTATTGTGTGATTGCATGTGGTGTGTGTGTGTGTGTGTGTGTGTGTGTGTGTGTGTGTGTGTGTGTGTGTGTGTGTGTGTGTGTGTGTGTGTGTGTGTGTGTGTGTGTGGTTAGCCTCGTCCACATTCCTGCTGGACATCCGCCTGACCTCTCAGTAAAACTCAATAACGGGAGCTGTCGTTGATCATTATGCCATTTAGTCCATCCTATCCAGTATAATACATTTACATTCATTGTTCTTCAATCGGCTGCCTTTAATCTGTAATATGTGTTCCATCGCAACTTTCTATTATTTGGTACTGATAATTGCATGTATTCATCTATATACAGTATTCATTTGCTGATTTATCTAAAGGATCTATACAGGACCAAGACACACGCACGCACGCACACACGCACATACACACACATCTGCACAAGCATGCATTCAAGCATGCATTCATGCACATATCTACATGCAAACACATGGTTGTGCACCGGCCTGATACTCTGCTTGCTGTACCGATGCAGTATGGGGCAATGTGTCATTATGAAAAGGGGTTGGTGGGGAGGGGAGACTGCAGGGGGTGTTGTGGGGTTAGCTGTGGGGTTAGCTGTTTTGGCTGTATGAAGATCTGATACAAGAAATGATCTCTAGGACACAAAGCCTTTATAACAGTGGGTTACTACAGCAAAGGGTGGTGTTGGGGTGTTGGTGGCGGCAAAGGGGGTGGGGGGGTGGGGGGGGGGGGGGGGGGGGGGGGGGGGGGTTGGAGGAATTCTGTGCAAGGTAAGATCAAATATCTATACACACATGCACACACATGCACACACACACAACTGTGGTCTTTGTTGCGATGTCTTGCCGAGCAGTGTGCCATTACAGCGATAGGAATTGAGGATGGTTAGGGGATTGGTGTGTGACTGTGTGCGACTGTGTGTGTGTGTGACTGTGTGTGTGACTGTGTGTGTCTGTGTGAGTGTGTGTGTCTGTGTGAGTGTGTGTGTGTGTGTGTAAGCTGATAGTTAGGGGACTGGCGTTGGTGGATGCTGGTGGCTGAATACAACATGCTCCACGTCTTTACTGGGCTGATAAGAGGGGAAACATATAGAGGACCTACATATTCATGAGCGCGCACAGACACACACGAGCACGCACACAGGCATGAGCATGCGCACACACACACGCATACTTCCCATCCTTCATAAAAGAGGATTATGAGTGGGAAAGCAAACAGAAGGAATAACTCCAGCAGAGGAGATAACTCACATCTTAACAAGAAGTGATAACCTGACAGATAGATCTGGCAATCTGAAATTCATACACTGTGCAACATCAATCACATCTTAACGACTGATATATTGATATACAACATCAGATATTCATATCAATATATTCTCACCATGACAACATAAGCAATATCTCCACAGCCTCAGATATGGCTGAACAGCATAATCTTATTTAAACCTCAGCAGGTGATCAGCAGTTATGTTTACTGTATGTTTACACCCTAAAATATTTACACACCGCTTAAGAAATTTATCTCCATCCAAAGAAAACAAAACATCAAATATGTGGGAAATTTCCTAGGGAACAAGAGGCAATCTACCACATACTGCATGTCCACACATTCATGTCAACTTAATATAATTAATCAATACAATTAGCTAATCCTTTTATCCAAAAAGACTTAGACTCTTTTCATTGCAGGGTATTGGTTGCAGTTCCTGGAGCAGTGTGGGGTTAGGTGCCTTGCTCAAGGGCACCTCAGCTATGGTTTGCAGTGGAAAGAGGTGAGGCTGGGATTCGAACTTGCAACCCTCTGATGTAAAGAATCTAAAAAAAATCTCCTTAACCACTAGGCAGCGACTTCTGCCCCATCATCATTCGTTATCACATGTCTCCACACATTCACGGTGACTTAATGACATCATCATTCGTTACCGGTTCGTTTGGCGGCCGCATTTCCAAATTTTATGCAAATATCAGCTGATGGCGCATAGCTGAAAAGCGCACAGCTGTGGCCCTGTCCAATTACTCACGACGAGCGCTCGCATGTATCTACATAACTCATACAGATTGCAACAGGAAAAGAAACGCCTCAACATAGAGTAATTCACACAGATTGCAACAGCCTGCTTAAAAGGACACCACATTTTTGTGTTCGTGCATTTTTGTGCTAGTCTATTTGTGTGCTTGTGTATTTTTGTGCGCTTGTGTATTTTTGTGCGCTTTGTGTATTTTTGTTAAAGTTTATGTCCTACAAGCGGAGTGCAGAGCCTCATTCTGGGGATGAAAAATGAAACGAATCAAGAAAATAAGAAAGAAGCAAACAAAATTGTGTGTGTGTGCACTCCTCTGCATGTGCGTGTGTGAAAAATGAAACAAATAAAGAAGATAAGTAAAAAACAGAACATCGGTGGAGGTGTGTGTGTGTGTGTGTGTGTGTGTGTGTGTCTGTGTAGAATGGGCCCTAATGAGTTCTGTTCTCTGAGGAGGATACTGATGGCTGATGTAGTGTACAGACGTGTGTATGTGTGTGTGTGTGTGAGCGCACGTTTCTGATATCTGTGGAGGATTGTGGAATTATTCCAGCTGGCCACTTTTCCAAAGTCGAAACTACAAACCAAAACGCTCAATACTTTTCAAATAGCTCCACGCTTTCAAATCACTTTGAGCTCTCCAAACCACTCAACACTTTATTGTAGCCCGGCGGTGTGGGATGCTTGATAGCGCTACAAAGCAGTGCTGTACGTAGCTACAGCAGATGTATTGTGTTGTATTGTAGGTTTAAAAAGCAATCAAGCATCCTACACAGTTGTAATACCTTGTCCTTTTCTTTTTTTCCATTTATTGACCCAGAGGACCTGCGCTACTAGTTTGCGCACAAATGGCGAATGGAGAACTTTGAAATCTGAACTTTGATGGCAGTTATGGCACTAAAAGTAGTGATGTAGAACAGTAGCTGTATTGTATCGACTTTTGAGCTGAGTGGGATGTTTGGTGCATTACAATGTAATGAAAGAGAGGGCCAGCGCCTTTCGAGGTAGCTTTTGTCGTGTGGTGGTGCGTTGGCTTTGGATATAGAGTAATTCAAAATCAGGAGGTCTGAAGCTCGCACTCAGTGAAACTAAAAAGAGAAGTGAGTTTTAATGGCGTCATATGCCGTGCTATATACAAAAGTACAAACGTTTTGGGTGACGCCATCATCCGTGCAAAGACCCCATCATCCGTGCATCCGTCTTTTCACACACACTCTCACCTTCTTGCCCACCTCCTCTCCTTCCTTTCCCATCACGCACACACATTTTACTCCTTTGTATGGGTTGACTGTTAGAAATTAACCATAGCACAATCCTAATACATTCTTGGTATGTACTTCAGCTTTTGGCATTTAGAATTGCAATTTTGTAGAGTAGTGTCCGTTTTAACCTCACGTGAAGGTAACAGAATACAGTTACATTTTAGCCTGATTATCATCGACGTTCAAATCTCTTTGAGACTTGGTCTGACCAAGAGCATAACAATTAACATTTCCCAAACGGCATGGTTGACCGGCCTCCCTTGGCTTGCTTATGCTTGTTTGCTTACCGACAAAGTGGGAGGAGTTTCCGAACTTTCGGGAACTCTACTTGCTTTGCTCTTGACCTGACTAGTTGCAACGCTGAAAGTGTTGCGTCACTAGGAGGGCACAGCCTGGCTAGTTACATTTAGCCAAATGGATGTAGCTCATATTACGAACATTATTCCACTGCATAAACATCAAATTGTGTCCCAAAAGGCAACTTGTCATGGCAGTCGGTGCATAGCTATTTCCTGGTCCATGTCATTCCATGTCATTTCACGGGATTCGAGAAATAATCTTGCAAACATTTCGGGGGAATCCCGGTTCCCAGGATTAAACCTTACTAAACAGTACCAACCCCATCTGCCTAGTGTGTGTGTGTGTGTGTGTGAGTGTGTAGATGTCACTGCTAAAAGATTCCTATCCTTCTGATCAGAGATAGGTTCCAGCAGAAGGTGCCTCTTATACTTTCTCAAGGCACCTGGTGTATTCTCGCAAAGAAAGACTTAAGTAAACGTATTATTATTTTTTAAACCTAACTCCTAGGCCCTGTCCTCTCCTTTTCTCCTAGATTCAAAAGAACTAACCTCCTAAACTAACACCCATCTTCTCATGTTCTCCTCTATTCAAAATGACTCCTAACACCTATACTCTACTCAAAATAACTAACACCTGTGACCCCTCCAAACCCCTGTGATCCCTCCCCTTCTCTCCTCACCTGAAACATGGAAAGGGTCTTGTATTGCCCTGAGCCATCAAAGAGAAGGTGAGAAATACAGTGTGTGTGTGTGTGTGTGTGTGTGTGTGTGTGTGTGTGTGTGTGTGTGTGTGTGTGTGTGTGTGTGTGTGTGTGTGTGTGTGTGTGTGTGTGTGTGTGCGTAAACAGATGCTTCATTAGTCCAGGCCATTCAAATGGAATTGGCTCTGCAAGACCATCATTCATCTCCTCCTCACTTCCCCTCTCCTCTCCTCACTCCCACCCTCCTCTCTCCTCCTCACTCACACCCCCTCTTCGCTCTCCTCTTCACTCCCCCTCTCCTCTTCTCTCCTCATCCTCTCTCTCTCCCTACCTCCCTCTCCCCCTCTCATTTCTCCTCCTCCTCCTCATGCTCCCTCTCCCTCCTTCTCCCCTCCTCTCTCTCATCCTCCTCACAATCCAACATGTGGAAAGTGTTGTTTGCCACAGAGAGCCAAAAGAAGCCATTGCGTTGCCATGGTTACATGAGTCTAGAGGCCTGCAGAGTGAGGAGAGAGAGGACACCCTGATCGATCTCAGCCTGAGACAGGACACCTGGAACAGCCGCGCAACGGAAGGGGAAGGGTGTGTGTGTGTGTGACGCCCTTCTGCTCCAACTGCTGGCTATCTGGGTTCATGATGGCCTGATGAGATCAGCTGCCTTGTCCAATTAGGGGAGATCAGGCTAATTGGGCTAATAGCCCGCACCTTAATTGGTGCAGGTATATAAACATGCCTACCCTCCTTTTTTCACAGCTCTTGCTCCTCTCTTTTTTGGCACGCACACACATCATTTGAAAATAAAAAAAATTGTACTGGAAAATTGAAACCTTTTGTCTGCCTCCTTTGAGTTGCGCCTACAACGAGCCAGGCGTAACATGAAATATTAGTTTGTTGTGTGTTTGCATCCCTTGAGTACGTTCTGGGAGGGGGGGGGGGGCACAAACAAGCAAGTGTGGCCTGAAAACAGATGAGCACGTGTGTGTGTGTGTGTGTGTGTGTGTGTGTGTGTGTGTGTTTTCAGAAGTCAAGAAATGTGTGTACATAGGCGTGCATGCGAGAGAGCCAGAAAAAGATGGGCAGCAATTGCATGTTTGTTCAAGAAATGGAACACAAGATGGTGTGTGTGTGTGTGCGCAGGTTAAAAAGTACAGTGGTATGCATACAAGTTATACAACAGGTGTTTGTGTGTGTGTGTGTGCGTGTGCGTGTGCGTGTGCGTGTGCGTGTGCGTGTGCGTGTGCGTGTGCGTGTGCGTGTGCGTGTGCGTGTGCGCGTGTGCGTGCGTGTGTGTGTGTGTGTGTGTGTGTGTGCAGGCGCGGCCGGTTCATTAAGTGCAGATGGGCAGTGCTCAATGTTCCCTCTAATTTTTTCGGTGCCTGAGCAAATGCACTATATCACTGAGCAGAGCCAATAACCTCGGTGAGCGGGTCGGACCACCCCCCCCCCTCCATTTTAGGGGTAACATTGATGCTTCATAATATGTTGATTATATAGTCATTCACTATAGTGAATATTACAAAATCAGTTCAGTAATGTTTCCAAATCTTGATTATTACTTAATCATCAACCCACCAACATCAATATATTGTAGGCTAGGCCTACATTTGTAAGATGTTGGAAAGAAAGTATCTTTACAGCAGCCCAATAGCCCAGAATGTTGAATTTATGTTTAAAAGGATGAATCATTTAATTTGGATTTAAATGTTTTATAATAGACTACTAGGCCTATGTAACAAATTTAAAAGACTAAAATATTGAGCTTAAATTAGGCCTACATGAAGTAAAAGTATGCACTGTCACTTTAAGAGCTCGTGGAAATTTCAGATCTTGGGAAGCAAACATTTTTCTTACCGGACAGTCTGACTGACCTTCTGGCTAACTGGGTTTTATGGACCTTCTTATCAGTAGGCTAGTAGTTCGTTTAGTTCATATGTTTTCAAGACATTTCCACTGCGTGGACAAATGCTTTCATGAACACCATTTTGACAAATTTAAACCAACTCTTTGGCAGAAAGCAGCACGCACTTCCAATGATGCCAATAGCGCGAGAGATGCCACTCGCAAAGCTATGTCAGGCATCCATTCAAATCGGTCCAGATGCTCGACACCGTTATCAACATTCATATCAGATTTACGATCGAGCTCTAGGAGAGCTAGAACTTGTCTTCTATCCATTGTACAGAGATGGATTTAGGCTTTTTGTGTAGGCTACTTAACACAACTGAACGCCGTAGATTAGGCTGCGAGTGACAGCTGTTACAACGTTGTCCGGTCACTGTTTTGAAGATCAGCATTCAAAGCGCGGCGTATCCGCGCTCTGTCTGATCGCTATTAAAAAAGCAGCTGGAGGCGCAATGCTGATTGTAAGCAGAAGTCCGCGTCTAGTGTGATCGCTTAAACTGCTGTAAGATAGATGTTTCATATCTAAAGAATATGTTTGATTTCGATTGGATGTAATAAACCTGCAATGAGTGGAAAATTCGGTCAACAATTAACTGCCTCTCCACACAAATTTGCCGCCTTGTTTTACCTGCGCTGCATGGATTTGCTCTGCGCTGAGAACGTGAGAGCAGTGCGCGATTGCGCAGTCGCGCAGCTTAGAGGGAACATTGGCAGTGCTCCTCCAAAGATTCTTCCTCTGAGAAAAGTAGATCCATTCAGAAATTGTAGATAGAATATGTATTGCAACCTCAATCACTCTGGGAATCTTATTACATCAATGTTGTGGTTTGTGACCATCTTTGCGAGTGGAATCTGGTTTTATTTTTGCTGAGAAGTCTAGTTTACATCCATGGCTGTTTAACGTTAGGTCTATGGCCACTGTCCTGGGCAGATTTCTCGCTGCCCTCAGCTAAGCCCGGCCCCCTCGCCCCGATCGCATTCTACAAAATTAGCATTGTAGCCTACTTAGCATAATATCATAACATAAGCGCGCCGGTATGGATGCTATCTGGGCAGATGTATGATCTGCCCTGACCAATGACAGGTCGGTGGCCCTGACTGACTTTGAAAAAGACACACGGTCTCAAAAAACATATTACTCCGCTCATCTCTAACCTGTGGGATTTTATTAACTTGATTGCCGCAAATTTCCCATACAAAATTGTTGGATTAAACGGATAACCATGTCGGATTTGACGAAGGATATGTGTTGGATGATTCACTTTTGGGGTAGGTACAGTCTTTACTGTATATTTGCTATATTGCAAAGTTTAAGGTTTTATGACTGAAGTCTTTGCATAATGGGTAACTGGATGTTATTTAATGAAATATGTGGACTGGCAATGTTGAGACAGCAAGAAAATGTGTTTCATAGTGTCTGCTGCTGCTGCTAGCTACCCCCAAGACTAGCTGACGACGTCTGATTCTCAGAGAATCCGTGTTGGGCTTACTACATAGGCTAGTTTAAATAAAGTGTGAGGGATTATGAACGAAGTCTTTGTAAAATAGGGAAACTGGAAGTGATTTAATTAAATATCAGAGCTTATTGAGCTTGGTGTGTTATTGACAGCTTCATTTATGCTCAGTACTGTCTGCTGTGTCCCCGAAAACTAGCTAAAAACACACCTGCACACGGTCCTGCTTAGCAGTGCAGAACGGGAGCGAGTCTGTCGGTGAGCTTCAGTGGCTGAACGCATAATTCTCCCGTTAAGCTTTAATCATTGCTACTAGTATCGAAAATAGGCACGTCCTTTCCAGGTATTGATAGCATTTGGTTCTGTGGGGCATTTGAACCGGCAGCAAGGGGACAACGAGACTGAATTGAATAGTGTTGAGGGCTTGTTGATTTGGTTGCATCATTTGTCACTGTAATGTACGAACGGTGAAGGCAAGACCACTCGCCTATTGTCAGCTTGTACAGTAGCCTACTTGAGGACAGTGTGTTTCACATGTCGGTTTACAGAAATTGTTCTACATTTCAAACGAGTATGTTTGCATACGAGGAGTTTTGATCTGCTTTGGCAAAGGCTACGATGCTGTGCTAGCCTTTTCCATATTGTTCGTGCTGTCCGGTTGCGTGGAGATGTGCTATTCTTGTCGTGTTGCTTGTCACAGACACCAACTCCGTGAGCAGACAAAGCATTTTTCTTGTAATTTCTTAATGTGTGCAGTCGCTCTGCTTAAATGAGCAAGAGAACTGTAGCTGTGTGGAGAGAACTGTCAAAAACAGCTTTCTTCGGAACAGAAGTTGAATGCAGCAGATTACGCATGCCTAATAATTGCGGTGTATCATGAGAGGTGGAGTTTTACTAACACACCAAACACTGTGGGTAAACGCTTTCCTGGCTTGCCTACACATGCAACGCAACTCATAAATTATACCGTATTGATTTAATTATTATGGACTTGACCGCAAAATTTCTGCCCTGCCCGTTTTCCCAGCCATCAGCCGCTACGGTGTGTGTGTGTGACTGAGGGCTAGAAAAAGATGATGAGATGTATGAGATGAGTGTATGTTTGCTCAAGATATAGAACAGAGAATGAGTGCTGTGTGTGTGCGTGTGTGCGTGTGCGTGCGTGTGTGCGTGTGCGTGCGTGTGTGTGTGTGTGTGTGTGTGCAAAGGTCTCAGGAGGAGGGCAGATTGCGCGTGTGTGTGTAGTCACCTGGGCTTGTCTTCAGGCAGCTCTGCGGTTGTCTTGGTGACCAGTTCTTGGCGCAGTCGGTTGGCCATGGCGCCGCTCTGGAAACCGTCCAATAGGAATCCTCCGACCGGACGCTTAGCCGTCTCCCGTGCCGATCTAACGCGCTCCTCACACACATCACCTCCCTCACACACACCCCACAGCACCGCCTCCTTTAGCCCCTGAAACACACGCACACGCACGGTATTGGTTACAGTCCCTGGAGCAGTGTGGGGCTAGGCGCCTTGCTCAAGGGAACCTCAGCCATGGAGTATGGTAGAGAGTGGAAGAATGGGATACGAACATTCAACCCTCTGGTCTTGAGTACATCTCCTTGACTACTAAATCACAGCTGCCCATGGCACACACACCATTAACACATGCTCATCACACACGTCCCTCCCCTCACACACACCCACTATTATGGAGGACTTTAATTCCTCAAACACACGCACGCACGCACGCACGCACGCACGCACGCACGCACGCACGCACGCACGCACACACGCACACACGCACACACACACCAGTTTTAAATTCTCCATCGTCTGATGCAAGATGAGAGACACTTGTGGAGGTGGCTGAGTGTTCTATCTACAGCCTACATGCATGTGTGTATGTACGTTTGTGTGTGTATGCGTCTCCTACCTCCATCTTCTGTTGAAGGGTAAGGCCCTCATCCAGGTGTGCGAGTGTGCGGTCCACAGCCTTGCGGACGCGTTTGCGTGAGGGGTTTGGTCCCGTGTCCCCATCCGACATGCTCGCGAACCAATCAGGACGCACCGCGGCCTGCAGAGCCATGAATCGAGCTACACTCAGCTCAATACGACCACCGCTGCCCCATACAGACACCGTCTGGAGATACACACACACAGAAGCACACACAGTTAGCCGGCAGAATCATGAATTGAGACAATACAACCACCGCTGCCCCATACAGACAGTGTATGGACAGACAGACAGACAGACAGACACAGACACACACACCAAACTGAGCATTACACGCAACAATCAACCACTACCTCTATGCAATGCCCCTCACAACCTTTAAGTGACATTTTCAGCACATGTGAGTGCAGCAGAGCAAAGGTGTTGTATTATAGTCCCTCTCATCTTCTTCCCCCTTCCTCGTTGGCATTGGTGTATCTATATAATCTTTAAAATCTCTGGCTGCACACAGGAGCCACTTCACCCCTCACATGGCCTCCATGAGGCAAACTCAATGCATGGTACAATGCATGAGATAGAAACATTTATGTTTTAAATTATACATGGTCCCTAACAAAAAGAAATACAAATGGATAAATAAACTAGAAATGCACTCAGAGAGTGCACACCTCCGCCAAGGAAGCTGTTTGATAGAACCCTGATTTAAAAAGAAATCGTTCTGCCTTGCTTTTGTGCAAAATTCGCAATGGTGAAGAATCTTCAAAAAAAATCCTGGATCCACATCGTGATCTGGATCACCACCAAAATTCACCAAAATCACTTGTAATTTCCAACAACTCCACAAGAGGTCACCCAATGTCACCCAAATTCGTTTTTGAGTTATCCTGCCGACAGTCAGTCAGACAGACAAAAAAAACAAACAAACAGACAACCAATGTGACCGAAAAAATAATATCCTTGGCGGCGGTAATAATGCATACTGTGCATAGCTCCTTCACTATTGAGTAACATGCCTGTAGCCTGCCAGACTGCTTTAGGAATGTGAGAAACATCATCTAATCCCCCCTCTTCAATCCTCTGATGAATACTGTAGCTATATACAGGAGCCATTTCACACCTCTTATGAAGCCTTGCACATATGGCTGCCTCACACGTCTGATCTGAACTCAAGGGAGGGAAGAGGGAATCAAGAGGTAATCATCAGGCAGCACACGCTTTTCTCTACGAGTACATCTGTGTTCCCTCCTCCCTTCCCCTTTCTACTCATCCTCTCCCTTTTTTAAGAATGTTCTACAATAATATTTCAATCATTCATTATTTCTTCACTTCATTTGGAATAAGAATTAAAAGTATAGTCAACCAGCAAAGTCATGTGCAATTGTGCTATTCTTGCTGTGCTGCATCAAAGACTTTATTTTCAAGTGTTTTGGTTGTCTTGGAAGTTGTTTCATGCTTGACTTGACGTTTCAAGTTTAACAAAGAAAAAACACACACATCCGTTTTGTGCAGGACTAGCAAAGTCACATGAAAACTGAATGCATGCAGCCCGAAACGTCATTATATTTAAATAAGAGAAACGGGAGCTTGGTGTGCGGACTTTTTTTTTCAGTTTTCATGTGACTTGACACTATTTTCACTGGACCAAAATAAACAGATAAAATGAATTAACATCTTAGGCAGGTACTGTTTTTTTATTCTTATGAGTGTTGTAATCGACCAATACAGTAACAGACCGAAAGATGGGGTGATGCAGCCCTGGTGGGGGAGGAAATTGAAGTTCTCGTTTTCCAAAAAAAACAAAAAACAAAAAAAAACGACTTCACCAATTATGCTAGCAAGCTGATCATATACTGCCCTAACTACGTAGTTTGTCAAAATTGAGTTCAGACTGAAAATGGTCTTCATTACGCCTCCTCATCTCGTGACCAAGGTCTAAATGTGTCCCGTTTTAGAGATATTGCCATAACCACAATATCCAACCAAACACCAAGGCTTTGAGGGTACGTTTTCTCAGTTTCAGTGATGGTACAGTTACTGCACTTTTAATCTTTGTACCGTAGGGGAGCATAGCCCACTCTACTCCACAGCCCTATACTGCAAGACCACACCAGTACATATAGATCTCAACACGTCTCCCCTGCTGTGCTGTAAGGCAGAAGAACATGTAGCTGCCTGGTGGTGTTTATGGGTCATGCTGTGGACAGCCACACTCTAGCTCGCTAATATAGTTAGATTTACAAGAGTGCCTGTAGGTCCGATTTAATTTAGCTTAGCACATGGGTCCCCTGCTGTGCAGCGGCCAAGCCATTCTATAGTATAGCCCATTCAACAGCCGTGGAAGATATCCTTCGGAAATATCAGACTGTGCTTCAGTGCTCTGTATCTTTAGTGCATTTAGCAAGTGTAGACTGCTTCCCAGCTGTCTTATATAGGCCACTCCTTGAATTCTAAATCCTTATTAGATTATTTTAGTGAATGGGGGTCTGAACACATTTCCCCTGCTGTGCTGTAATGCAGCATAAGACACCGTGGCTGGTGCCATACATGGGTGCTGTGGACAGTCACACGAAAGTCATTTAATGTAGCATATCATGTACAGTAGCCCTAGTGCTCCAAGTTAGCTTAGCATGGGGGTCCCCTGCTGTGTACCATTCCACAGCCTGTAGGATTGTAAAGGAGGTTCCAACAGCCTGAATACAGTGCTGAGTTGAGTAAAGTGCCGAACGCAGCTCCCCTGCTGCTCTGTAATGCAGCGTAACAGGAGGAGCTGGAGCTATGTAGCGTTAACACATGGAACAGGAGCTATGCAGGGGTCTCTCCCCTGTTATTCAATATTGCAGGATAAAACGCGGAATGGGTGCTGTCGACTGTAGGGGTGCTGTGGACAAGTCTCCTGCCGACCTTGAGACAGACAGACCTTGAGAAAGAGTGTGTGTGTGTGTGCAGACCTTGTTGGTGTGCTCTCTAATGCAGCGTAACAGGAGGAGCTGGAGCTATGCAAGTGTCTCTCCCCTGTTATTCAATATTGCAGGATAAAACGCAGAATGGGTGCCGTCGACTGTAGGGGTGCTGTGGACAAGTCTCTCCTGCCGACCTTGAGACAGACAGACCTTGAGAAAGAGTGTGTGTGTGTGTGTATGCGTATGTATGCAGACCTTGTTGGTGGTGTATCCAGGGGGGCACGGGGCAGCTGGGTCATGGAGGGAGCAGTAGACCACCGTGTCATGAAGACCTGGACACACACACACACACACACACACACACACACACACACACACACACACACACACACACACACACACACACACACACACACACACACACACACACAACACACACACACAACACACACACACACACACACACACACACACACACACACAACACACAAACACACACACACACACACACACACACACACACACACACACACACACACACACACACACACACACACACACACACACACACACACCGTGGGGAGGAGGAGGGTGATTATAAGGACCTGCACATTGTATTACAATAACAATGTAACAAGTAAGAACTAATAATAAATTCATGAAGTAATAAATAACAGTTGAAACAGGGAAAGTAAAAGGAAACACAAATGACATCAGCGTTTCATGACTTGAAGGGAGGAGAGAGAGAGAGAGAGAGAGAGAGAGAGAGAGAGAGAGAGAGAGAGAGAGAGAGAGAGAGAGAGAGAGAGAGAGAGAGAGAGAGAGAGAGAGAGAGAGAGAGAAATGACACCGTGGTATCATGCAGAACTGGGGAGGGGGGGTACAAATTGTACATCTACATAATGCAAGCCCAGAGGGGGAGAAGAATATAGAGGAATAAAAAGGCCATTATTGCATTAGAGCTTCCACTTGACAGACTCCCTACCCCACCTGCCACCCCCCACACCTCTCCCCAAAGCACTTCCTACCGCACCTGCCACCTCCCTGCCGCACCACTCTGCTCTGACATTTACGTGTACACCCTCATTCAATACAGCGTGACATCAGGCATCAGACTACTTTAGAGAAAGGTTAGGACTTTTCTATTGCCCCCAGCCTGCCGAGAGGAAAGCATGGAGGCACATAATTACCTCTTCCTTAATGTCGGAGCGAGGTTGAGACACACACCTCACCTCACCTCACAGAGGAGAGGAGAGGAGGGGAGAGGAGAGGAGGGGCAAAATCATTACCTCTCCTTTACAGTTTTTCTCGATTGCTTACACACATTTTTCGGAATCAGTTCTCGAATTCTCAAAACTCTACACACAAATCTCCAAACCTCACACACAACGGGCAAAACTCCTCACTACCTCTGAAAAATGCATGTCTTGTCTCAAAACAATGTACTCTCTTCTAAAAAGGTCATTTTGTTCTCAAATGACACACACATTTTAATACACTCTTATGTGAACCATTGAACACTAATATGCACAAGGTAAAACTCTATACTCAACTTGAAACACAGTAGAAACTTATTTTCTTCAGTGTTCTACTTACTAAAGAGGGTATTTTTTCTGTAGTAAAATACTGAAATATTGTTTTTAGACTCGGAGTACACAGATGTGTATATATTTTACTTATTTTTCTGACATTTAAAAAATTGCACTCATTTATTGTAAAATATTGGGTAATCACATGAAAATGATGTCTTGTATAACATATTTTTGAGTTCAAAAACTAAACAAATGTGTTTTCTCCTTGCATCCACTCATTTTTCATCAATATGACATGTAATGTGTGTCCTTATGGGGTGATGATTTCAGATTGTAAACCGGTATGAAGAGAGATTGCCCATGTGATGAGGAAGTGAACTTAGTATGGCAGTTGATTTTAGTATTTTGAATGACAGTGTGTTCAATAGGACAACCAGGGTTTTTCTTCATGAAAATTGTGTGTAATCCAGAGAATTGTGTGCAGTGGTTTGAAAAGAGTGTGTTTTAAAACTGAAATGTGAGTGTAAAGAAGGAATTGTGTTTAGTGTTCAGTGGCATTGGTTAGGGGAGTTGGGAAATGGGTGAGATGTTCCGAGAATTGTGTGTGAAGTACCAGAAATTGTGTGTAAGCAATCAAGAAAAACTGTAATGTGGTAGACAGGTGGAAACACACACAAACACGCACGTTTGCACATCACCAAACCCCCTGCAGACAAACCCAGGAAATGGACCCTCTTAACTCCCCTCTCTGATTCCTCTCCTCCTCATGGTTCTCTTCACCATCCTTCAGCCCTCTCCATATCTCTCTCTCTCTCTCTCTGTCTATCGCCGTCATTGGTTGTTTCTTTCCCTCTTTTTCAACCCCCGCTCCCCGTCTCCTCTCCCTTCTTCTTCGTCCTCTCCTCTTCTCTCCCCTTCAAGCTTGTTGCAACTCTAATTACATTTTTCAATCCAACTTGTTTGCTGTGGGCAACAAACGCCTCGCTGATTCGCTCCACTCCTCTTCACTCCTTTCTTCTCCTGTCCTTTTCCCTCGACTTTCCTCTATTCCCTCTCCCTCACTCCTTCCTTCTCTTGTCTTCGCTCACTCCCACAGTTGGAGTGTGCTGCTTTCATTTTTCTGTCCTCTCATATGTATGCATGTGTGTGGGTGTGGGTGTGTGTGTGTGCTTGACGCAGCATTGGACAGACTCTCGTCTCTGAATTCAACACCTTTTAGCAGCCAACTGTTGACAGCGAGCCCAAATATAATACATTAGCGTCAAACATAATTTTTCACACCAACACATTACTTCTGTAATACACAACAGTGTCAAAGAGACTTCTTCACACCAACACACACACAACTTCACAGGCAAAGAAAAATAATATTGGTGCTTTATAGCCATTCTTTACAGCTGATTCTAAAAACAATATAATAAGGAAACTTTAAGTTACACAACTGGAGCCTCATTCCAAATGCTCCGCTCTCGAGAGAGAGAGAGAGAGAGAGAGAGAGAGAGAGAGAGAGAGAGAGAGAGAGAGAATATAGATAGAGATAGAGAAGTGGAGATAGAGAGAGAGATAGAGAGAGAGAGAGAGAGAGATAGAGATAGAGATAGAGATAGAGAGAGAGAGAGAGAGAGAAAGTCATCCGGGCCCCCTGGTTCAAAGCTTACTAGGGTATTCAGAGGTACGCATTACATAGTCACTTCCTTATTTTTTGCCTTCTACATAAGAAGGCAGTCAGAACTTTCGGATGCACCCAGAGACAGAGACAGAGATAAAGAGAGTATCGCTCGGCCTGGTAATGAACATTTACATGCGGAATACTCCCCAGGGGTTTACAATTTAATTTAACAACTTCTTTTCGTTACAAAACATCATAACAACTCATCATCACGCCTATACATATACACACACACACGCCCTTGAAACTTGCCAAGTACTTTTTACTATGGGAGCTGTCCAACTCTCCAAGTCCATACATATTCAACAGCCCATTGCAATCATGCACTCAAACCGCTCCAAGCAGCTCCAGAACCAAACGTTCACCTGGAGTCAATTGGACTGCATGTGTGTGTGTGTGTGTGTGTGTGTGTGAATGAGTTTAGGTTTAAGGCAATATGAAAATGAATGCTAACACGACTTTGGATTAGTTCACTTGGCAGGAACGAAGAACGCTCACATGGAGCTTTGAATAAAAACGGGAGCATGCAAATATGCTCCTTTTTAAGGGAGAATGCTAATATGACTTTTTTTTGGTTGAGGATGCCTTGAGCATCTGTGTTGGGAAATGACTCAGATGGTGTTCTGGCTTTGATGAAGAGCCAAACCGGAATTCTGTTGAGATTCAGATATAGATCTGCCACTACTATTAGGGCAGCCGTGGCCTACACTAACCTTACAAAGTGATATGCAGTTACTTACAGGGTATTGGTTACAGTCCCTGGAGCAGTATGGGTGTTAGGTCCCTGGCTCAAGGGCATCTCAGTCATGGAATGTGGTATGGAGTGGAAGGGTGGGATTCGAACCTCCAACCCTCTGATCTTAAGTCCATGTCCTTCACCATTAGGCATGGCTTCCCCCATCACTAAACTAACCAGTGTCATCACTGAAGAGATTTCTAGGGCAGCTCCAAAGCCTCCCCTGCTCCGAGTTTTGTGTTAGATCAGTGGTTCTCAACCAAACAAACGCCCCCTTGACATCACTATAAGCCTCCTAACGCCCCCCCCCCCCCCCCCCGACCACATCATAAGCCTACCAACGCCCCTTTACCATAACATAAGCCTACCAACACCCCCCTAGTTTAAAAAAAATAAAATAGCCAAATGCCCTCAAATGGCAACTGAGCACCCCACCCCTCAGCTGTATCCATCTCAACTCTCCCTAACGCCCCCTGGGGAGCCGTAGAGTCCCAATTGAGAAACACTATGTTAGCTGTTGCATATGGACTGCAGGAGAAGTAGCAGAGAAATCTAGACAAATCCTGACAGAGGAGAAATGGGTGGGGTGGCTAAATGGGGTGGTCTGGTGGCAGTCGGACCAAACATAATGCTCTTTCTGTGTAGCGAGTCACTAGGACGGCTGATTGCAAGCATTTTGAACGCCAACCGTCCGTTCCAGACTGTACATGTGACGTCATAGTCTCTCTGTGGCCTGCTGCGGGTAAACTCTATAACACGGCTGAACTCTATTTCACTAAAGTAGAGCCTCAGGCAGCAGCCATCAGCAGCACTGTACAGACTCCATATAACACACTCACGCGGCTCAATAACATTTTCACGCTCACTAACCAGGCCCTGAGGCAGGAGCAGCGCAAAGGACCATCTACCACTCAATTGAGAATGTAATGCTCACGATAACGATAACGTTCATGGAGTCTCTATCACATGAGAATTCCCTGACCCCCTCTCTCTCAACCACCACACCGGGCCCTTAGGCGAATAAAGAGTTGAATAAAGGGGAGTCACTCCTGACGTCCCCCTCTCCCTCCCTTAAACTCCTCCACACTCCTGACTGACCCCCCCTCCTGACCCCCTCTTTATTGTAACACACCAGACCCTGAGGTGCAGCCAGAATAAAAGAGAATGTAACGCTCATGACGTGCGAATCTCTTGACCCCCTCTTTACACTACCAGACCACCACACCAGACACGGAGCCGAATACAGAGCAGAATAAAGGAGAGAGTCTAACGCCAGGGCCACGTGCAGGTGAAACGAGTGAAGCGAAGAGGCAAAATTCGGTGTTCCATTCTGACAGCTCAACAGTCTACAGGTCATAGTGGCAAAATGAAATCGATTCAAACATTTATGGTGTTGATTTGATTGGCTGCCAAAGGGTTCGGTGTGGTATTCACTTCTCATTTGCAAAATATAAAAAAATTGGACAAATATTTTCACTTCGCCTCGCACATGCTTACCTTCTCCCCACTTCGCTCCCCTCATAGGAATGAATGGCAAAGTTCGCTTCGCTTGGCCACATTCGCATGTGTGTCCCCACCGTAATGCTTGTGATGTGTGTGTGTGTGTGTGTGTGTGTGTGTGTGTGCGTGCGCATGTGTGTCTCACCTGCAAAATCTCCTGGCTCCCTCTCTAAACCAGCATACCAGTGTGTGTGTGTGTGTGTGTGTGTGTGTGTGTGTGTGTGTGTGTGTGTGTGTGTGTGTGTGTGTGTGTGTCTCACCTGCAAATTTCCTGGCTCCCTCTTTAAACTCCTCCAGAACCTCCTGGTGTTCGGCCCTGCGGGAAGCAAAACATATTAAGATCAAGATGATTAAAATAAACACATTAAGAATGCAACCACTATTTCTTTATTCCCTCATGTCTGGCTGAATAACAAACTTGCAATAATAAGTGACATGCTGGGTTAGCTTATTAATTTTGTTTGTGTGTGTGTGTGTGTGTGTGTGTGTGTGTGTGTGTGTGTGTGTGTGTGTGTGTGTGTGTGGTTGTGTGTGTGTGTGTGTGTGTGTGTGTGTGTGTGTGTGTGTGTGTGTGTGTGTGTGTGATGGAGAGGCAGAGAGAACATGTAAGGGTGTATAAGAGACAGAATGTGCGTGTGTGTGTGTGTGGAAAATGAAGTGTGAATATCAATGTCAACGTGTGCATGACAGCTACGCACAGTGTGGACAGGGTGACTTGTGTGACGGCGGGCAGGTCAGTGAGCGTGTGCAGGGTGTCTTGGGTCAGGTGAGGCACGGAGGCGCAGCGCGTGTACAACAGACATCCGGGAGTTTCCAGCGAATGCTGCCCGGTCTTCCCTAGTTCCGTCAGGACCCCCAACCGACACCCCTGCACAACCCGGGATAACTCCAGCTTCATGACAGCACTCCAGACTAGCAGTTCCCACTTTGACAAGGAGCAGTTCCCGGGGTCCGTGTAGCAGTTTGACGAGGTGCTACGAAACGACAAGGCACAGTTTTATCCCCAAAGCGAAACAGAACAGCGACATACGTTTTATTTACACAGCTAACGCGGACAAGGCATGCTGCTCACAGCTGAAGCATAGGACACCATGCCACACGAATGATCCTGAACGCTGCTCTCCTCTGCACCATCAGATGTGTCCATCACTTTCCAAACACACAAACACTACATACACCATTCATTCATTCACTTCCTTGATATGCAGCATGTGACAAACTAGCATCAGCAAAAACATCAACACCAAATCAGCTGTAGGTAGGCTATTTCTTATTGTGAGACGATTAGGACAAAATGGATTGTAGATTTAGGCATTCGTCAGCTGTCTAATGGAGCGAAATGAATCACTGTTTTATCTCAACACGGAAAATTAACAATTTCAAGTGTCAAACTGCACTTACCACAGCACGTGAAAACTACACGCCTCAAGTTGCTGTAAACTTCCTGTCACTTGATTTAAACGTCATCGTCGCTGCGGCTTGAAGGGGCGGAGTTCAAATGTGGAGAAACATTCGCATCGCCAGAAAATATCGAAGAAGACAATGCAGCGTGGGAGAAATACTGTGCAATAAATATATATGGTTTATCATAAGGAGAACAATCTTATGGATGAAGGTTTTTTAGTGTAATGTTTGTGCTTCGAGAACAACGGCATAGTTGCTATAGTAACACAGACGCTTTGGTGGGTGCTGTTTTGTGGGATTTGTGGTTTACTGATGGGGAAAATGAGTTGTACATTTGAAGGAGTAACTACAATACCCAGAGTTCCTTTCATTCGACAGGGTCTTCCCCAAAGTTTTTCGGGGGAAAGGACAACAAATGGACTCTAGGAGAATAATCTAATGATTATTTCAAGAAAGCTATTTGTTACATTACGTATCCTTAACATTGCAATTTCAGATTTCGTTCATAATGAAAGATGGACAGAGACCTGAGCTTTTTCGATGGAAAAGACTGACTGAAAGCAAAAGGCCATCACCCTTGAAGGTACTGTAAGGTAGCCCATGGATGTATCACCTGTCATATGAAATACTGCCAATTACTGTGGGGTGAATGTGTGTGTGTGTTTTTTAATGTATGTAGGACATTAACACTATTACTTGTTAGCATATGTCACAAGGTAGCCTATGTAAATCTAATGGTGGTTCAACATTCATTCATCTTTTTCATTTCCCCTTTCCATTTGCCATAGGCTAGTACAAAAGTGTCACGCTTTTATTCCAATAAGACAGCAAGAAGCTTTCATTGTGGAAAGGTCTGTGTAGAAGGTCTTCTGTGACCCTCTGTAATGGGATCTCATCATGTGTGTCACCCAAGGGTAGACAGAAAAATGAAGGCTGTGAAATGATGTCTAAGTAGCCAACTTGTATCAAACATCTGACAGCCTCTCTATGCCACATCCTCGGTCAAGTCCTAAGGACACCTCAACGTGTTTAAATTGGTATGCCAATCTGCATGGCTGCGTGTGCACATGCATTTAAATGGTTACAGTCCTGCTCTTAACCGTGCTCTTATTTCTCCACCCCAGACACCGCCTGATAGCCATGATATACAGCAATGGATAAAGGTGGGTAGTTTTAATTCTTAACCTTCAGTGCCCATCCCCTTATCGGCCCTCCGCACACTCTCGTGGAGTGGAGTGTTTCATGTTCGTGAATAATGATTATGAGGTGTGTGCAGGTGTGTCGCACTTAGAGATTATAAATATGCATAACCTCTAACCTGAAGACTCACAGCGTATCATTATCCCACCCCCCCCTTCACCACACTCCCCATCCCGACCCCCCACACCCCAACATTACCATTATCACCACAACCACCACACACTATCACCACCACTACCACCTCCTCCACCACCATGCACACACCTCCATTATCACCTTAAAGGTGCACTGTTTAATATATTTATTAGTAGTTTATTTCCAGAATTCACACTGCCCATTCACAAACCTTACCTTTTTCATGAATACTTACCACCACCACCAAATTCTAAGCATTTATTATGACTGAGAAAATCGCACTTTTCATACATGAAAAAGGGGATTTTCTCTGTGTAGGCCATTTTGAATTTCCAGAAATATACATTTTTAGCTGCAAAACATACTGTACTTTGGTCGTACTCGTAAATTTTACTTTATTATGTAGTAAATATTCATGAAAAGATCAAATTCGGCAATAGGCAGTACAGTTTCAGTGAGCAGCATAGTTGCAATGCCTACCCTGGCCACCATCCTATACAGTGCACAGACACTCACACATTACAGCCAGCAAAGACATTCTTTATTCTTTTGTCTGTTTCCCTAGAGAGTGGAGAAGGCCTCAGAGTTTGCTGTTTCCGAAGTTTTCCCCAGCAAGAGATCTCACCCTGGCATGGGCAGCCAAGCCGTGGCCTTGCAGACCGTAGATCAGCTGCAGGACCACGATGATGCTTACAGTGAAGGTACGGTACGGTTGCCTTTTAGTGTTTCTCAACGGGGGCTCCACAGCCCCCAGGAGGAGTTATGGATCTCTCGGGGGGCATTAAGAAGGATACATTTGAGAAGAGGGGTAATCAGTTGCAAATGGGGGACAATAGTCTATTTCATTTTATAAGTATTTTTGGGGGGCTTTTCAAGCCTTTATTATGTTTCATGAGACAGGACAGTGAAGGACAAACAGGAAGCGAGTTGGGAGAGAGAGATGGGGAAGGGCTGGCAAAGGACCCGGGTCGGGAGTCGAACCCTGGTCGGTCGCATGGCAGTCAAGTGCCCTACCGTTAGGCCACGGTAGGGTCGTCTATTTCATTTTATGATACTAAGGGTGGCGTTGGAGGCATATGATGAGGTCAAGGGGGCTTTGGGAAATTGGGAGGCTTATGATGGGAGTCAAGGAGGCGTTTGGGAAATTGGGAGGCTTATGGTGTGGTCAAGACGGCGTTTGGGAGATTGGTAAACTTATGATGAAGTACAGGGGGAATTTGATCAAATAGTTGAGAACCACTGGCTAAACCAACCACATATCTACGTCTCTTTTATATGGTGAAGGTATGTTATTGCAAATCTCGCTCTGTACATTTTCTTTCTATAGCACTATACATACTCAGTAATTACATGATTCAGTGAAATGATTTCTATAGCAATACTGTCATGAGACACACAGTGAAACTAAGTTCCTCTATACAGGGTCCATTTGTTTCCCCAAGTCATTCTGCCAGTCTCGTCCATGCAGAAATTTTACAGTAATTTTACGGTTCAGTGTGATGGTTAAACAACTTTGTGGACATTTTAAGAGCTTGTGTGAACTTCAGTGCAGCAACCATTAGACACTGTGTATGATGCCCATGACCCTGCATATTGAATATGTGTGGTGTGTATGATGTCTATGACCCTGTGCACATTGAGTGTGTTTGTTGTGTTGAAACTCCTGACCTCCTCTGAAGATGTCAGTGGGAGCTTGCTGGAGTTATTAGCGAGTTATTACCAGTGTTGTGGACATTGTCTTTCGCTATCTGATTCGATGCCGTAACCATCACCAGCACCATCCATACAGCAAATTGAATATGTCTGGTGCTGGTGCTCATGCTGTCCAGTCAAGACTGGACATTTCATTTCCGCAAAGCATCCCTGAAGTTCAAAGTTCTCGTTTGTACTCTGCACACACTCTCTGCCCATTATGCCTCCTCTGCCCTGCTCCCCTCACTCCTCACTCTCTGACTCCTCTCCCCCTGCTCTCCCCTCCTCCTCGTCCTCCTCCTCCGGCTCCTTCTCTCTTCTCCGCTCTCTGGCCTCCTCAGCCCAGGCGATCCTGTGTGAGTGGATGGGCAGCAAGTTACGTATGGAGCTGGAGATGGATGAGGAAGATGAAGAGGAGGTGGAGGAAGAGGAGGAGGCTGATATCAGATCCAGCAGAAGAGAGAGGAGAGGGAGGAGAGGGGTCTCTGCCTCCAGACCAGCAGGCCATTCATCTGCAACACAGTATACAAGTTTCAACGGTACAACACACGTTTGTACTTCTATTTGTTTTTTTATTGTTTAGTTGTTGTTGTAAGCGGTGTCTGCTGTGTGAGACTGGGTACGTTTGCTGTGTTGCTCCCTCAGTGGTGCTTGTTTTGTGGTGTTTGTCTTGTTGTGGAGCTGGGGTGCATCTTCTCGATACCATAGTTGCTAACTACTCTAGCTACTTTGTTTGTTTGCAATGCAATTTCTCCCTTTCACCTACCCATTGCTAGCTGGCTACCAGCTTTTGAGAAATACACCCCTGTTCTTGTGGAGACATTTGTATCATTGTTAAGGGTGGGTTTTAGAATAGATTTGGACATGCCTATAGATGGCCATTGTAAAGACAGTTGAGACAAAATCCAAATTAACCAAATAACAGCACCAGCACCAAACATAAAAAAATTGGTGAGGACCACTCTACTTTATTGAACACAATTCAGAAAAGGGGCTAAATGTTCAAAATAGCAGTTGTCCTTTAACATCTACTCGCCATCTTGGCTGGAGATGAAAAAAGGTCCCCCCTGATCACTCCCTACATCTCCCTACATGATAAATTAAATAGAAAGACTGGTTGCACCGGATTGTTACTTTAGAAGCGCGGAGTACGTATTTCCTTTGTTGAGAAGAGAGAACTTCCTTCTGCAGTGATGATCTTTACCTCCGCCAAGGAGGTTATGTTTTCGGTCGCATGGGTTTGTCTGTATGTCTGTCTCTCTGTCTGTCTGTCTGTTTGTTTGTCTGTCTGTCAGCAGGATAACTTTATGAACAGATATGGCTGAAACTTGGTGGAGTTGTTGGAAATGACCCAAGGAATAAGTGATTACTGGTGGTGATATGGATCACAAACCTGAACCAGGACCTTCTGGTGGTATTCTTCACCATTGTTGGCCTATAAACCTAGATGCCCCTAGTGACCACAAATTGAATTGCGGGACAAAACATTCCAGTTTCTTACTGCACAAAAAGGTGGAAAGACTTAAATGAAAATAGGGTGTAACATAGAACATTTGACTATCAAGCAGCTTCCTTGGCAGAGTTCTGCGCTCTCTGAGTGCTTCTAGTTATGTTTGCGTTGTTTTGATGTTGGTGTTGTTGTGATGTTTGTGTTGGGATGTTTGTGTTGATATTTATGGTGTTGTGATGTTAGTGTTGTTGGTGTGTTCAGAGAGGTTCTATTGATATTTCTGGGTGGTACTGCATTCTAGGGGCGCCAAGGAGGAGACTCCACTGTAGACTACACTCAGAATTAATAGAGCTTGAAAGTCCCGCCCCTTAGTTCCGCATTTCACGGGACCTAAGCTGACCATCTAACAACATGGTAGCGAGTAAATATCTTCCGATCTCAGTCATTACATGCGCTGGGCTACAAATATGCTGTTTAAGAGGCTAGATAAAGATTATTCATGCAGAAGTATCAATGTTTTGTTCCGAGGCCGTCTGCATGAAAAATGTGAAGGAACACAGCTTTCTAAAAAGTGTAGGGGTTCGTACGAAAAATTAAATAAAAATATCAGAAACAACATATGTGGAGCTCGTGGCACAACTCGAAGGGGATGGAAATATAATTTTAATACCGCCATTGGATTACATGCTACGATTTTCGGCTAAAAACGCAGTTGAAGTCCCATGAAATCGGGGGAAGTGACGTCACTTTCAAGCTCTATGGGCTGAGCTCACGCGATAGCGCCCCTAGGTGAACTGCAGGCATGGGTCAAATAGCGAGTGGGGCGGCTGTTTGTGACTGGCTGTGTGGGTGTTCTGTAGACATGTTTACATCGCTGGAGCAGGAAGAGGAGAGCTGCGTGGTGGACAACTTCCTGCGTGATCTGATGCAGCAGGAGGTGCTGCCTCCTGGTGGCTTGGAGGCTCTCAGCCTGGATGACTCGCTCTGTGGAGGAGCAGGAGGAGGAGGAGGCAGGATGAGGAGACGCGACCCGGCTCTCACCATGGTAAATCATCTAATAGATTAGCCTATTAAGGCGCGATCACACACACCGTGGATTTCTGCCTACAATCTGCGATGCGCGTCCAGCTGATTAATCACAAGTGACCACACCAAGCGCGGATCCACTTCCTATTTGAATGCGTTGACTAGGCAACATAACAACTCAACTGTCACTTGCAACGTAGCCTAATCGATGGTGTTGTGTCGTTAAATGTTGTGAAAACATACCCAAAATGCTTTGTCCATTCATCTATGTAAAATTAACAGAAGACGAGCTCTTTTCTTGCTCCTATCGAACATCTGGAAATCCGCCGCGGATATTCCGCCTTGAGTTGAACTTTTTTCAACTCGATCCGCCCGGCGCGGAGAGGCGCAGAATCCGCAACCCGCCTTGCGCTGATATTAGACACGTAATCCACTCATTTTCATTGACAAACAATAGAACACATCCGCCTCCTACAGTAAAATCTGCGGTCTGTGTGATCGCGCCCTTAGTCTATATTAGAGACATCAGCCTCACCGTAGAGGTGCAGTAAATCATCTAATATAGGGGTGAGGAACCTTTTTCATTCAAGGGGGCCACTTTATAAAGTCCTCCAAGGGCCGTACTATCAACAGAAGCCAGGATTTTCCCCTGCACTTTAGGCCTATATTGAACGCGGCCACCCTCACAACAGACCCCACCTTCACTAAGTCCCCTGAAAATATAACTTTTTGTATTGCAAATGTAATTTCTAAGATTGCATTTCAAAACATGTCATATTTCATGTGAAACTGCATAACATTAAAATTATATCGGGGGCCTGATAAGATGGCCTCACGGGCTGTAAACGGCCCCTGGACCACCAGTACCCTCAATGTTAACCTAACTTGGTTTAGTATTAAGCCAGGTTGGAGTGTTCATGGGCAGCCATGGGTAAGCGGTTAAGGCATCAGACTTGTAGCCCAAAGGTTGCTGGTTCGACTCCTGACCCACCAAGTTGGTCGGGGGAGTAATTAACCAGTGCTCACCCCATCCTCCATGATGACTGAGGTACCCTGAGCATGGTACCGTCCCGCCGCACTGCTCCCTTTAGGCGCCATTGGGGGCTGCCCCCTTGCACGGGTGAGGCATAAATGCAATTTCGTAGTGTGCTGTGTCACAATGACAATGGGAGTTGGAGTTTCCCAGTTCAAAGACCCTGGCTTAGTAGTAAACTAGTTAAGTAACCTTGTGGGTGAGCGGTAAATCATCAATAGAAAAGCCCGGGAGTGGAGTGCTCATTTTCTTTACTAAAATGTCATCTGTGTGTGTGTGCGTGGGCTATTAGGAGGTGCGACACCTACTGTGTGTGTGTGTGTGTGTGTGTGTGTGTGTGTGTGTGTGTGTGTGTGTGTGTGTGTGTGTGTGTGTGTGTGTGTGTGTGTGTGTGTGTGTGTGTGTGTGTGTGTGGGCTATGTATCTATTAATTAGGAGATGCGAAAACTACTCTGTGTGTGGGGGCTGTCTATCTATCTATTAGGAGGTACGACACCAACAGGTAAAGGAGAACCGGCGCAGGAGAGACGTGCAGCGGGAGAAGGAGCGGCAGGAGAGGGAAGAGAAGATGGAGGCGCGCAAGGAGGCCCAGAGGAGGGTGAAGGAGGAGGAGAGGAGGCGCCATCTACAGGAGAGGAGGGAAGAGGAGCAGCTGCAGCAGGAGGTGCCCAAGCCCAGATGACCAAGAGTCAAGGGGGCCCTGAAGGCCAAGCCTTTATCCTTTTCCATACAGCATTAAAACTTGCTACGTTTACACGAGACCTTTAATGTGGAATTAACTCACTTTAATTCTGAATAAAGCTTAATTCCGCTTTGAAAACGTCATTAAATAAACAAATTAAATAAAAGATCAAAGTAAACCTGACGGAACTATTTAATTCGGGATTATTAATTCGGAATTAAAAACGTCACGTAAACATAGCCACTTTTAACAACTCTATTTTCAAGTTTTCTCGGGGGACATACCCTCGAACCCCAGACAACATGCAATAGTGTCTCCAACATCTGGCCTGAAACCCTGAAACAATGTGAAAACTTGCAAGTTTTTTTTTTTCTAGCCCAAGTGCCCATTGAGTCATAATCTGCCCCTGATGCGGGGCAGCCATGGCATAGTGGTTGTTAATAATTGTATGTAGCTGTATTTCTATAGCACAATTTCTTACAAGGCATGGAGCTCAAAGTGCTTAGTGTTAGGGAGTTGGTCTTTGAATTAGTGGGTTGTAAGTTTGAATCCCACCCTTGCCTCTCCCTACACCTTTAGCCATGGCAGAAGTGCCCTTGAGCGTGGCACCCAACCCCACATTGCTCCAGGGACTGTAACCAATAGCCCGAAAAATAATTTAGTGAAATGTAATGTAGTATAATGTAATCCTGTGTGCGTGCGTGCGTGCGTGCGTGCGTGTGTGCATGTGCTTGCAGGTGGTCAGGTTGAGGCGTGAGATGGAGGAGAGGAGAGCAACAGAGCAGCTGGCCCGTAGGAGGTACAGTAACACACACAAATATGTGTGTCTGTGTGTGTGTGTGTGTGTGTGTGTGTGTGTGTGTTTGTGTGTGTGTGTGTGTGTGTATGTGTGTGTATTGCAGGGAAGTCAAGCAGAGAGCAGAAGCAGCAGCCAAGAACATTATATTTGTGTGTGTGTGTGTGTGTGTGTGTGTGTGTGTGTGTGTGTGTGTGTGTGTGTTTTGCAGGGATCGTGATCGTCTAGACGGGGAAGTCAAGCAAAGAGCAGCAGCAGCAGCACCCGAGTCCATTAAATCAGCAGCTGCCTCCACCACTGCAGCGCCACTCAACTCCCAGTGGCAGAAACACACACACACACAGCTATTACTGCAGCAACGCGTTCACGCCAGACTACACATGCACAACCTACAAGTAAGAAGACTGGTGTGGCATCAGTCACAGACCACAGTCACTATCCCAATCACTCACATGCAAATATTAGGGCTGCGCGATATGGCAATATATATCTTTACCGTGATAGAAAAATGTTCTCCTCTCCATCTTTTGTATCGCGATAAACTAATTTTGCCCATTATTACAGCTAATATACAATTTACCATAATTTGATTTATCCCTATGCATGCTCTAAGTTCATATACAAACCCCAACTCCGATGAAGTTGGGACGTTTGGTAAACAGTGAATAAAATCAAAATGCTATCATTTTCAAAACATTCAATCTATTCATTAGATGGAGAATAGTGAAAAGACAACATATTAAGTGTTAAAACTGAGAAAAAATATTGTTTTGGGGGACATATGTACTCATTTCTAATTTGATAAATCCAACACGTCTCAAAAGAGTTGGGACGGGGACAATAAATGGCAGCAAATGTCGAGGAAGACTAAAAACAAAACAAAAGACAACACTTAACAGTTAAATACATTAACCGATGAGATGATTTTATATAAAAAACAGTGTTAATTCCTATCTTGGACATGATTTCACCAGCTTAAATGGTGGGTGTATTCCTTGTCATGTTTTGCAATGTTTTCCTTTCTGTAGTGCTTACAGTGTGACAGGTCTTGACCAAAAACCCACCATTTTATCACCTGCTGGTCCTTATGATGGAGCCAAACTGTTAAAACATAATAGAGAATGCAATTTGACCTTACTATGTGGCAGTAATCGAAGATCTCCCTTCAAAATATAATGCATGAGTGGCTTTTCATGCTGTTTAAAACCCATTTATACCATTCAGCACTGTATTTAACTCTACAGATGAGTGAGAACATCTTAACCAATGCACTACTGCACCCGCATGCCATCATGGAGGCTGACTTTTGAAGCTAGCACTAACACAAGTTGGATGGTCCATTTTTACTGTAGCACAGGATGTGCAATGCTCTATTATTGTCAAAAAGAATGGACTTCTACAACTTCTGCTGACTTCTGTAAGCAAAGGACAGTTTCCCATGTCTTCTGGGTCTATTTCAAGTGAGCTCAGGTGCTTAGGAGAATGTTACACCCCTGTATCATTTTCATGCATTAAGCATTCTTAATATGGTAAATTTTCAATAGCTCTAGCACTCCAGGAATTAGAGTGAGACTACAGCCAATATATATTTCATGATGTCATGAACCTATACAATGATTTTATTAACAAAAATATGTCTTATATACACTCAATCGTGGTAAATCAAAGGGAATTCAAAAATGTATGTAATAACTATGGTAATTATTCCCTTTGCATCTTTAATTCTGAGTGACTCAGCCTCTCTGTGATGATCCTATACCTGGACACCTATATTGTCCGTCAGTACAATTCATTTTGAAATGTTCTTCTTTGTTGTTTTATCTTATTTGGATGTTTACTAAATTTCACTGATCCCCGTCCCAACTCTTTTGAGACGTGTTGGATTTATCAAATTAGAAATGAGTACATATGTCCCCCAAAACAATATTTTTTCTCGGTTTTAACACTTAATATGTTGTCTTTTCACTATTCTCCATCTAATGAATAGATTGAATGTTTTGAAAATGATAGCATTTTGATTTTATTCACTGTTTACCAAACGTCCCAACTTCATCGGAGTTGGGGTTTGTAAATGTATAAAAAAGAAAAAAAAGATTCATTTTAAGGAAACGTGGTTTTGCGAACACAATAAAGACAAAATAAAGATAATCACGGAAACATACGGAACTGTGGTATATCGTGATATATAATTATTGTGATGAAAAGTTATCCATATCGTGATATTTAGATTTTTTTTCCCATATCGCCCAGTACTAACACACATACAGTACTCACACACACACACAGGCAACCGTGAGCTCACCCGTTCGCACTAGCGTAGACCTCAAGGCAACATTCTGCCCCCGTCTGCCTACAGCAGATCCACTCACTGACCTCTAGCATGACCTCTGGAGTGATCTCTTGACCTCTTGAGCTATATCCACAGTGTAAACTGGGCTGCATCTGCTCTGTCATCTCGTGGTGCGTGTGTGTGTGTGTGTGTGTGTGTGTGTGTGTGTGTGTGTGTGTGTGTGTGTGTGTGTGTGTGTGTGTGTTTGCTTCACTGATGTCATGGTGTCTTAGATGTGTATCGATCACCTCTGCTGTTGTGGAGGTACAAAAGATGGCGGTAAAAGAGCTGTGTGTGTGTAATACACTCCTTACGCTATCTGTGGATGATGGATCCAATGTGGAGACTTGAGGTTAATTATACCCATCGCCTTCTCCCACTCTCATATCTCTCCTCTCCTCCTTTCTTGTGTGTGTGTGTATGTGTGTGTGTATGTGGGAGTGTTATTGATTGTGTGTGTGTGTGCGTGCGTGTGTGGGTGTGTGCATGGGTGTGGATGTGTGCATGGGTGTGTGTGTGTGTGTGTGTGTGTGTGTGTGTGTGTGTGTGTGTGTGTGTGTGTGTGTGTGTGTGTGTGTGTGTGTGTGTGTGTGTGTGTGTGTGTGTGTGTGCGTCCAGAAATACTTCTCCGCCTTGGTGATGTTGATGATGTATTGCTGTGTGTGTGTGTGTGTGTGTGTGTGCGCGTGCGCGTGCGTGGACGTGTGTGTATGTGCACGTGTGTAGTGTGTCCAGAAGCACTTCTCGGCTTGGGTGACGTTGGTGATGTCACGGCGTATGTGTCATGGCAAGGCGGCGGCGCTCTGTGATTGGAGGATTAAACTACGGGCCTGGAGGGCGTGGCGAGCCCTGGTCTGGACCAATAGGAAACAGAGGGAGGCAGAGCAAACTCAGCAGGACCTGCGATTGGACAACAGGTAGGATCACATGACCTCCCCTGTGATCACATGATCTCTCCTGTGATCACATGGCCACCCTCATTAGACATTGAAATATTATCAAAGCCATGTTTTAACTGATTTGTAGTAGTGTTTAAAGGTGCACTATGTAATATTGTAATTGTGTATTTCCATAATGAATGCTGTCCATTCACAAATGTTACCTTTTCCACAAATACTTATTTCCACCACCATATTCATTATGACTGATATTGCATTTTTTATACACGAAAATGTGTATGTTCTCCATGTCCGCCGATTTGAATTTCCAGAAATAGACATTTTTAGCTTAAAAACGTTGTGTACTTTACTACATACTCCATACTACTATAGTACATACTAGTAATTGTAACATCGTTGCCATGGCGCCGCATCGTTCGGCTGCCTATCTGGTAACTCCTGCTCCCGTGCAACTCTTTTAACTTATTTTTTATGGAATTTGACCATATTTGTTTTGTAATTTTGTTACATTTATGACCACGTGTATGGAAAGCACTTTTAAGTGCTGCCTACAGCGTCAATTCGCGGTGAAGTTTGATTAATTTCACCATGGTGTCCAGTCCAGTTGATAGCGGTAGTGGAATTACTATGGAGACGAAATGCGCATTCCGGAGGGGACTCGTTGGAGCAAGGAATGGATCCGACAGCACTTCTTTCCCATGTCAGCGGATATCATTTGCGGGACTTTGTACATCTTGGTGAACGGAAAGTGCAAGGATACCGTTTTTCTCACCCTGCGAGTGCAACTCATACAACCCGGAAGAGCGCTCCCCCCTTCCAGGAGACTACAGGGTGGGTTATACTTCCTGGCAGTGCCACAGAATGAGCTTGTCGCAGCCATGATGCAGTTCATTTTGATTTATGCCCTGTTTTGAAGTGCGGTTTGCGCGATGTCATTCCACGCTCAAACTGCCTTCAGTACAAAGAGTAACCTAGACGTGTCGGTTGTTTTTTAGCTTCACAGACTCGACGACAATGGAATGAAACAATAAATCTTTATGTCACGTGCATGTTTGATCGCACTGGCAGCCACCGCGGTAGTTTGGAACAAAGAAGTGGCTCATTTGTCGAGGATAGGTCGCACGAAGCGGAATGTTTCCTCGACCTCGGAAACACTGTTCAACTGTCCAAATAACTTCAGCGTCGTAACTTGCAAGCGCACGTGTTGTCTTTGGTTCGTGTAAATAAATGAAACGACAAAGCACGGGCAACTTATTTAATGAAGAGCTCACAGTCCGTAGACCGACGAAGGTTAGAACAAGGAAGTAGCGCTTGTTCTCGACTCGAGGACAGAGCAGGCTGGTCGAGAGGACCAATCAGAGACCTATTTTCGCCGTTCGCGCCGTCGCTCCCTGCGTCGAGACACAATTTTGGGGAGGTGCCCCAGAGTACCTGCGTGATGGGGGGGGCTTCACTCCGTTAACTGCGCGGCTCACTGCATCACAACGCAGGGACGCTGGTCTCGAGGCATAAATCATCCTTACGGCTGTCTACGGTCGTTGTCTGCGTTGATCTATGCCTCCACACAGGATTCCACCCTCTCAGCTATGGACCGGACAATTACCCTACTCTATTTGTTTGTTTGTTAGTCTTTCTGCACTATGGAGTTAACCAGAACTGTCATTTCACTGCAAGCTAGCCTACAAGGTTACGGTTGTATGTGACAAATAAATTACTCTTACTCTTACTTACTTTATTACTTAGTAAATATCATTTTTGCATTTTTGAAGGCAGTGCAATATTCCAGGTAGTTTCCATTTGCCAGAACTGTTAATGAGTAATTACAGTCATGGGTTTTAAGAATGCTGTATATGACAATATTTGTTTAGCCATCATGAATGTCTTTACACATACAGTAGTATGTTTACAAAGCTCTGCATATCCCAATGGAGTTCCATATATTCAATGGGTCTGTATATATTGCCAGCCATATGTCTACTTGAAGTGCAATATATACCCATGGAGTTTGTTTATGGGTGCTTTGTGATAGGTGCATTTTATTTTTGTGGCTATTTGCAAAACAGTGTACATTTTGAGGGCATACAAACTGTGCATGATCACATGTATACTTATGTGCTTAGCAAAAAAATATATAAACTATACAAAAATCAAAAAACTTTAACAGCGTTGTCAGCTGGAAACTTTCCTGATGTCAACACAGCACAATGGCATGACTGGGTGTTTTCACTTGAAAATAGTTAAAAAATAATCTTGTTGTGGGGGCATCCGTTGTGCCGTGTTGACGTTAGGTGGATAGACAGCTGACATTGCTGTTGGACAAAAGCTAGAATTGATATTTTTTGTTAAGCACATAATTCTACATGTGTTCATGCACAGTTTTGATGCCCTCCATGAGAATCCACAATGTATTGTAAATAGCAACGAAAATAAAGAGAATGCATTAAATGAGAAGGTGTGTCCAAATTTTTGGCCTATACTGTATATCACAAGGGAGTTCCACATATGCTTATGGAGTTCCATAAGTCTGCTTGTAGTGCCATATGATGTATATCTTTATCTATGCTATTCATCTGGGATGCACACAGTCTGCTAATGCCTATCATTTACCCAGCAGCTCAATTCTGTGGGATTTGTAATTTTTTATTCTAATTCTGATTATTATTATTATTTCTCCCAAATGAAGTCTTTGGACTCCCTGTTGAGTAGTAGACCACTATGCTGCAAAACACCCTTCTGAGAAACAAGTGTTATTGGCCGATCTAAACGAGTGTTTTACTAGTTTGCCCTTGAGTGCTTGGTGTAAAGTAAGCATGTTTGGCATATACTGTACTAGCTGGCTTCGTTTGTGGGATGCTTTCAACAGAGATCATGTGGGATGACGGATGAGATCTGTTCGCACCACCCTGTGTGTAGAGGGATGGTAGAGTGGGACCACTAGTGAAATGGTGGAGTTTGGGGAGGAGGTGGGAAAATTCAATTGCCTTCTTGCAAGACAGGTGAATGGGTTGGAGGGATTAAATCAGGAGCAGGTACCTGTAATGACAGCTGTCAATCACTCAGCAGACTCCCTCCTGAGCTATATTTATAGAAACAACATTTATTGGCCGATCTAAATAAGTATTTATTGACTGATCTCTATCTCTATGTGAATAATAATATTCTGCCCCGTACACTTTAAAAAAATTAGTAATCATTAGTAAAAGACATTAAGTAAGGGTTAACGTTCGGCGAGAAGGTCGCTACCGTGGAATAGCAGCACGACAGAGAGAATCTTTAGACCCCGACGCGGAGCGGAGGGGTCTTGTTCTCTCTGAAGTGCTGCTATTCCACAAAGCGACCGACTCGCCGAAAGTTAACCCGCTTATTATATGGATATACTTAAATGATTCACACATGCGGGGACATTGCTTTAGACCTATTTAATGTTAAGATTGTTGCTGCGCAAAACAAAACAGTGCCGTTGTGGAACACCGCTAGGCAACAGCTAGGTAGGCTAGCCAGGACAACAGGTGTTGTCTATCACAGCAGCTGATTAGAGTGACAAAAGACCGGACACCCTGCGGAGTGATATGAAACATTCGCTTTAGCCACTGACTTGTATACAAGCCAGTGGCTTTAGCAGTGAACGTCTTGTTGCCATTGACAGCGGTAGCCAGGACAACGGGTGCTGTCTATCACAGCAGCTGATTAGAGTCTTGTTGAAAAGTCGCTTTAGCAGTGAAAAGTATTGTTGCCATTGACAGCGGTCCGTTATAGACCAACCCGTCCGTTATCGAAAAATAACAGACGTCCGAACGTTGGGGAGCCCCGTTGAAATGAATGGAGCATTCGACAGATGACGTCACAACCATATAATAATAAATAATAATTATGGCTACTCTTAACCGCTTCTGCTGTTAGCCAACGCTTTAAACATACACACTCACAATTTTATGCTGAAAACATGAGAGGTCGGCATTAATAATTTGTTCTTTTTCTTACGCTGTGATTGGTCAATCAGCATTCTAGGTCGGGCCTTAGCCAAAGGTCAATTAAACTCAAACTTCCCCAGTGGGTACTTGTCACACGCACACACAATGGAGGTAGTATAAGAACGAGAGAGGGAATAAGTCCCGGCTTCAGTCATTTCAATGGGAAATGCTAAGCTAGTGAATTCAGCCAAAATTGAACGTTTTTTCAGCTTCCAAAATGGAGTTATTTCAGCAGACAGTTTACTCAGCCAATTACATGCCACGTTACTGACTGACTCACGGTAGGGACACATACACGCGAATTTGCGAACTTTGCCATTCATTCCTATGAGAGAGGCGAAGGCAGGCAAAAGCAAGCGAACAGGAGCGAAGCGAAGCGAAATTATTAAAGAAAATTTAATGTTATGCAAATGAGGAGCGAATTCGCCTGCCGCGGCCCAATCAAATCAACAACATAACTGTTCCATTCCATTTGATTCGCAGCGACGACCTGATGACGGTTGGATTTCGCCTCTCTTCGCTTCGCTTGCTTCGCCTCCTATGTGTCCCTACCGTTACGGTTGACCAGAAAGCTATATGGAAGACAGGCATTGAATGCATGGAGGTGCCCAACCACAGACCTATTAGGGTCTGTGCGCCCAACACTAAACTCACCACCAATCATCATGAGCGAAGTGGATGTAGGAAATGCGAAAATGGCGACTTGCTAATCGGCGAAGCTAACCAGCCAAATCCTGCCCCCTTGGCACGCACACACACACACACACACACACACACACACACACACACACACACACACACACACACACACACACACACACACACACACACACACACACACACACACACACTCCTACAGTGGACCTGTTCACTAGTTTGGTCCAAATGCTAAATGCTTTATTGGAAATATGATATGATGTCCCTACCGTGGCTTAGGGTAGGGCATTCGTCTGCTATGCGGCTGACCCAGGTTGGATTCCGGCCCAGGTCCTTTGCCGACCCTTCCCTGTCTCTGGGAAGTGTTTCCTGTCTCTCTCAAACTGTCCTATCACTGATAAAGTCTAAAAAGACCAAAAACACATTTTTAAAAAAAGAAATATGATATGAAAAGCCTAAAAATAAACATTTTTGGTGACTCAAATTTAGAAACTTCATTCATAACCCAAAATAGTTATATTTTCAGGGGACTTAGTCAAGGTGGTGGGTGTTTATTGGCAAGGTGGGTGCCTTAGCACTTAATTGCTGGGGGAAAGCCTGAATATGCTGCATTTATAATGAAAGCGCCTACACTTCTACTGTGTGTTTCGTGTGATGGTCCTGGAAATAGTCACCTGGCTGAGTAAAGTTAGCCTGGTTGTATGATCCCCTCATACTAATTAATATAATTAATTACGATTAATAATTGATCAATCTAATTAATCCTCAAAATGAATATGAAGGCTTGGGTAAAGTAGCTCATTAGAAGTTTTGTAGCAACACGTATTATTTCTAAATGAACAACAAAAGCATACAGAGGGGGCGGGATGTAGATGGTTTGATTGACAGCTGTTTTGTCCAACCAGGCGTCAGCAACTGGCTGCAGAGGGGGACCGGCGGAGGCTTCTGAGGCGAAGCCTGAATGATTGGCGTGTGTGGTGTCGAATGGAGCGCGAGGGACGGGAGCTGCTGCAGCAACAGGAGGAAACCAAGCGCAAGATGGCCGCCCTGCTCACCAGCGCCGCCTCTGGCAGACTCAGGACACTACAACCTGATCAGCCAATCGCAGACAAGCATGAGAGGGACAGTAAATTAGAAGACACGGATGCCCAGGTAAAGAACATCTGGCCCAGAGCCTTCTAATAGGAGAGTCAAACTTAGTTCAGTTTACTTTACTTTATTAGCACCCGTAGGTAGCTCTTCCCATGAGCGTTCTGTTCCCCTTTTTCTACGGCTCAGGGCTGCTCATGGTGCTCACTTCCTGCTCTATTAACCCATTGACGCCCAAGGCACCTGCAAAAAAAGGGTGCTGAATGCTAGCCTGGTGAACCAGCACCACCCGCTGGACGGCAAAATGTTTTGTCTACGGGTGGGTCTGGCCTCGCATAATGATTCAATGAAGCCAGAATGCCATGAATCTGGCAAACCAATTACAACACAAAGATGTGTTTTGAATCAAAGCGGGCAGCGTTTTGAGGGAAGGTTGTTCTCATCAACAATCTTCGGATGTATTATGCATCGAGGCCAGACTAAATTTGACATCCACATTTAGTCTGGTTTATCAGGCTAGCTGAATGCCTGAGCCCTTTTTAAGAAAAGCTACCCTCAGCCTATAAAGACCTAAATATAGAATAGAAATATGCACTAAGTTGCATTCAAACGCTAAGACCCTCATCTTTCATCTGAAACAAATAGAGATTTTTAATAAAGTTGTCTCAAATCTCATGACCCTGAATGTTGCGTAATGCAGCTCCAGGCGCCAGGGCCAATGTTGCGCAACGCAACATCAGGCATCAATGGGTTAATGCCAGGAAGTGGCTTCCACAGCATGGTGTAGTATAGCGAATATTCTAAAATAGGTCTGCGTTGTCAGTGAATTTTAATGAATTAATCACAAGTAGGGCAATTGCGAGTGTATATATTTGTTGGTAATTAATTACAGAGAAATGTAGTTAGTTTCTCCGCTATGTATTGGTTCTGTGTTAGTTTATGAAAAGTAAGCCGCTTCCAGGCACTGACTCAATCTACATTGAAGCAAGTGGCAAATCTACCCCGGCTGTCTCAACTCTGAATTCCATGGCTCTGACCTGGCCAGCAGGCCTTCCTCTACGTCCTCCTCTACGTCCTCCTCCTTCGTACACTATTTCTTTCTTCCTTCCTTTCTTCCTTCCTTCCTTTCTTTCTTTCTTTCTTTCTTTCTTTCTTTCTTTCTTTCTTTCTTTCTTTCTTTCTTTTCCTTTCTTTCTTTCTTTCTTCCAGATGCAGAATTAATGGGTGCATTGACTTGTCTGTAGTTTATTATTATGTGAACCATTGGAAATGATACAGTATAATAAACGAGTCTCTAAAGACTCAGTAAATCTCTTTTTTCTTTCTTTCTTTTGTTATTTCATTCTGTCTCTCTTTCTTCCTTTCTTTTTTCCTTTCTTTCTTTCTTTCTTTCTTTCTTTCTTTCTTTCTTTCTTTGACTCCTCCCTTTATGACTCTCCCCTCATCTGTCTTTGTTATGTTTTTTTGTCCTCTGAAAATGCAAGTAATTTTCTGTGTGCGTGCCTGCGTGCGTGCATATGTGTGCTTACGTGCATATGTGAGTGTGTGTGTGTGTGTGTGTGTGCATGCCTGTATGCATGTGTGTGTGTTTTATCCTCCTGTGTAAAATGCTAATATTATGATGTGACTATTGCAAGCAATGTATCATATTGTGTCCTACCTGAATACTAAACTATGTGGAGGAGTGTGTGTGTGTGTGTGTGTGTGTGTGTGTGTGTGTGTGTGTGTGTGTGTGTGTGTGTGTGTGTGTGTGTGTGTGTGTGTGTGTGTGTGTGTGTGTGTGTGTGTGTGTGTGTGTGTGTGTGTGTGTGTGTGTGTGTGTGTGTGTTCTCTAGTCTACGCTCTTTGCTCTGCACGTCTAAATGCCAGTGAGAGAAGTCAGACACACACACACACACACACACACACACACACACACACACACACACACACACACACACACACACACACACACACACACACACACACACACACAACCATAAAAATACATACACACTCAAACACACGGCAGCCAGCCACATAATCCATCATGTATCTGTCAAAGAACTGCGCAAATTAACTATAACTAACTTTATCAAGAGCGGCGGAGAAGAGAAACTTTGCTATTACTCTGTGTGTGTGTGTGTGTGTGTGTGTGTGTGTGTGTGTGTGTGTGTGTGTGTGTGTGTGTGTGTGTGTGTGTGTGTGTGTGTGTGTGTGTGTGTGTGTGTGTGTGTGTGTGTGTGTGTGTGTGTGGGTGTGTGTGTGTCTGGTGTTGTGACTTTGCTATGATGACGTGACGTTCCATAGTAATAAGGAGATAAAAAACTCTTTTGTTTCCTGGAAATACTAATTTCCGAGGGCGAGCAAGTGTGTGTGTGCGTGTGCGTGTGCGTGTGAATGTGCGTGTGCGCGCATGTGAGAGTGTGTGTGTGTGTGCCTGAAGCAGGAATGGAGGTGTGTATCATCAGTCTTCAGGGAGAAGTAGAGATATGATATGGAAGCACAGATATGACACACACACACACACACACACACACACACACACACACACACACACACACACACACACACACACACACACACACACACACACACACATGTACACACACTTTTGGAAGATCGCCCCTAGTAGTAGAGAAGCTTAGTGACACAATCGTTCACTTTCGTATAGCTGTTGTGTCAATATTGCACCTTGCGGTAATGCCGCGGTCACACCGGCTGCGTTGAAAGAGCCACAAACGCTGCTGATTCCTGCCTGGAATATCAAAATGAAACGTTCGGCCAGGAATCTCGACCAACCGACGCTCGTGTTTAGACAAATGTGAACATTCCATTGCCTGACGCCTGCTGCCGCCCAGATCATTACATATTTTAAGATGAAGTTCAACTTTTGACGCCCTCGCCGCTAGAAACGTTTTGCTGCTTTTCACGCATCTGCCGCCTCCTCTCCCACACAAAGTCAATTACTTCTGCATCTTTCCACGCGTTCAACGCCCGCGGTTTGACCGCAGGGTAAGGCTGCACGATATTGGAAAAGAACAAAGATAATCACAACAAAATTGAAATCATGATAATTAATCACGATTATTCAGCAACAATAAACAGCTGAATTTTGTGCAGAATGTTGTTTCAAAATCACGAAATTAAAAATAAAACCAAGAATTGATAGTATCTAGGTTTTACTACTAATTAATATTTAAGACCAGATCCAGTGCAATAGTTGGAATTCAGAAATGCAAGGTTTATTTGCTTGAGAGAGGGGGGAGGCCATTAGGCCCCAAAGGCCTGTCCACAGGCCTCCCCACCCCCTCTCCAATGAAGAGGTGTTAACAGATACAGGTACAAGCAAGAAGGAGCAAGAAGGGGCAGAACAAAGCCAGTGCCTGGATAGAGCTTGAAAGTCCCGCCCCTTAGTTCCGCGTTTCACTAACAACATGGTAGAGAGTAAATATCTTCTGATCTCAGTCATGATATGCGCTGGGCTACAAATATGCTGTTTAAGAGGCTAGATAAAGATTATTCATGCAGAAGTATCAATGTTTTGTTCCGAGGCCGTCGGCATGAAAAATGTGAAGAAACACAGCTTTCTAAAAAGTTTGGGGGTTCGTACGAAAAATTAAGCAAAAATATCAGAAACAACATATATGGAGCTCGTGGCACAACTCGAAGGGGATCGAAATATCATTTTAATACCGCCATTGGATTACATGCTACGATTTTCGGCTAAAAACGCCGTTGAGGTCCCATGAAATCGGGGGAAGTGACGTCACTTTCGAGCTCTATTTAAAACACCCTCCACAGGAAGTGAGGTCACATGGAATGATGTCACATACAATGATAGTTTTAGCCAATAGCAATGGATAGGCAATTTCAAATCAGCAGTTTGGGGGAAGGGAAGTTCAGTACATCCTGATGCCATAAACAAAGGGAACTTTTATTTGGCATCGCACAGTCTAAAAGTGTTATTCAAACACGTATCAAACAATACATGGACATTGAAATGTTATGTGTCATTGGGGGCACTATTCAGATTCTTTCAGAATGTATTATACAAGGAATGAACCAAATAAAACTGAATTATAATACAGTAGTTACAGTATGTAAAAGGCATGTCCTGTCATTAAGGATGCCCAGAGGCATTGCATTGCCCCCTGTGTGATCACAATTAAATCACGGTTTTCGTTTTTATGAATCGTTGGGGGCAAAATCGCGATTTTCAGTTGATTTTCCATTAATTGTGCAGCCCTACCTTGTGAACACATTTGCGCACCTTGCTTTCAAGTTAGCTAGCGGGAAATAAATTGACATAAAGAACCGTATGCATGGCAACGCATTTGTGCACGAAATACACACGAGTGCACGTATCCTGATGCAAGCATATCCAACATTTACAGTGCGCGTGGAGTGGACATTTGTGTGTGTGTGAGTGTGTGAGTGAGTGAGATATTTGTGTTTGTGTGAGTGTTTTAAAGAGATTTGTGTGTGTGTGTGTGTGAGAGAGAGAGAAATAGTTGGACTATTCAAAGTAATTAGCCTCTGTGAAACGTGAACTTCCCGTGATCAAGAACATCAGCACACAGTGCAGGTGCAGGTCATTTACATCTTGCCAGCCTATGTTTTAAAAAAATCTCTAACTTATAGCGATTCCAGTTTTGTCTCCACCCGTCGCACAATGTGACAGTTGAAACGTGTGTAGGCTATGCTTTAATGCAGCCTAAATTGTAACAGTTTAAATGCCTCCTCTCCAAGCAGCACAATCGAAACTATTGGCTATCTACTTTGTAGCTTGCAATTTTGGCTGGTATACAACAAGACGAGTCAAGTGACATTAAACATGCTTAGGTCTTGCGAAGAGTGCAAAGACTTGCGTCGCGCGTGTGTGTGTGTGTATGTGTGTGAGTGAGAGAGAGAGAGAGAGAGAGAGAGAGAGAGAGAGAGAGAGAGAGAGAGAGAGAGAGAGAGAGAGAGAGAGAGAGAGATACTGTATAAAGATGTGTGATGATGTGTATGTCACTCTGTCAGTCACCCGGAACTCTGAAGAGAATACGACAGGTTGTTACCCAGCTGTCTGCAACAATTTGACTCTCCTCTCCTCTCCTCTCCTCTCCTCTCCTCTCCTCTCCTCTCCTCTCCTCTTCTATCCTCTCCTCTTTCCTCATTCTCGTCTCGTCTCGTCTCCTCGCTCCTCTCCCCTCCTCTCCTGCCCTCTCCCCTGTTCTCTCGTCTCCTCCTCTCCTCTCGTCTCCTCTCCTCTCCTCTCGTCTCCTCTCCTCTCCTCTCGTCTCCTCTCCTCTCCTGTCTTCTCGTCTCCTCTCCTCTTCTCTTCTCGTCTCGTCTCGTCTCGTCTCGTCTCTTCTCTTCTCTTCTCTTCTCCCTCTCATCTCATCTCTCCTGTCCCCTCTGCTCTTTTCTCTTCTCTTCTCTTCTCTTCTCTTCTCTTCTCTTCTCTTCTCTTCTCTTCTCTTCTCTTCTCTTCTCTCCCACCTCTCCTCTCCTCTCCTGCCCCCTCTGCTCTCTCCTCTTCAATCTCCTCTCCTCTCCTTTCCCCTCCTCTCCTCTCCTCTCCTCTCCTCTCCTCTCATCTCATCTCCTTTCCTCTCCTTTCCTCTTATTCTTTTCTCTTCTCTTCTCTTCTCTTCTCCTCTCCTCCCTTCCCCTCTCATCTCCTCCTCTCTTCTCCTCTCTCCTCTCCTCTTCTCTTCTCTCCTCTTCTCTCCTCTCCTCTCCTCTCCTCTCCTCCTCTTCTCTTCTCTTCTCTTCTCTTCTCTATCTCACCTCTCCTCCCCTCTTCTCTCCTGTACCCTCTGCTCTCTCCTCTCCTCTCCCTCCAGGCTGCCAGTCTGTGTGGCATCAGCACTGCTCTGCCTGACACAGTGCCCACCCCTGCCACCGTTGCTGGCAAAGGTGCCCGTGGTGATGGTCCCTCTGGTATTGTTGCCCATGGTATTGGTATCAGCGGAAACGGTGCCAGTGGCGATGCCCAGGGTGTTGGTGACCCCGGGGGTTCCGTTGGCAATGCCAGTGGCGATGGCACCCATGGAGATGGCACCCGTGGCGTTACTTCAGGCATTGGTGCCCGTGGCGTGTGCCCCCCACGGCAGGCATGGCAGGTGACCCGGCAGCACGTTGACCTCAGTGTGGCCCAGCTTCAGCAGCTGGCCAAGAGGGACCCACAGCAGCAGCAGAGCCACCAGCTCAACTCTGCCCCCTGTGCTACTGGAGCGCAACTGCAACTGCAGGTGAGTGATGCTGGGGGTTGGAGAACAATCACAATTGTTTTTTTTGCTTGCCTTTGGCCTGTGTTAATGCCTGTTGTGTATATGTGTCTCTTGACATTTTCATGGGCATTATATGTAGTTTGACGTTTGAAATATATTAATTTAACAAAGGGACAGCATATATTAACAATATTTAAATGCAAAATATACAACATTATATCCATAAGGTTCATTTATTAAACTACTACTCTACTCTGCATGGCCCAGCATCAGAAGAGGCCGCTCAGTGGCGCCCCGTGTGGCGGTGGGAGCGAACGCTTCGAGCACAGGCACGTGGCACAGCGGCAGGTGATCTGGGAGCAGAGGAGGCGCCTGAGGGAGCAGGAGGAGGAGATCAGGAGACTGCAGGAGGAGCAGAGCATGAGGAGGCTACAGGAGCAGGCAGCTGAAATGGACACACACATCAACACACTCCACAAGGAGACCGCCACTAACATGGGCACGCATGTCAACACACTCAACAAGGTCCCCAGCCGGAGCACTAGCGGCCCTGTAACACAACCCAGAGCCCAGGCCATGGATATAAGCAGGTGATCAATGCTGTAAACAAAGGGCACGCACACACACAAGTCTATGTTCATGTCCCAGGCTTCCAAAGATAAGTGCTAGGTATTGGCAATTGTAGCCAAGGACAGTTATTTTCTTTTCCAGAGGTCGATATTTTAATAATTTCGTTAAATCAATGTGTGTGTGTGTGTGTGTGTGTGTGTGTGTGTGGTTGAGTATGTGTGTGTGAGTACATAGAGAGACAGATATCGTTTGTCTTGTGATGAGCAGCCTTGAGACAGCAAGTTAGTATTCTCTTGTGTACGCGGAGGTGTGTGTGTGTGTGTGCGCGCGCATGTGTGTGCGTGTGTGTGTGCGCGCATAACGTGCGTGCGTGTGTGTGCGTGCGTTTGGTTGTAGGTATGGTTTATCTTGTGATGA
>NC_085865.1:56267495-56274995 GCF_034702125.1 Engraulis encrasicolus
ACATTCTCAAAATGACATTCATGTCAGTTCAGTCATTTGCAAAATCAACCTGCTTTGAAAGCTTGTGATCATCACGCGCTAATAGAACTGTAGCCTATAGTGAAGGGAATGTAGGCTAATGGTTTTGACCAATGCAACTGTTTGCCTACGATGGTATATGCATCATTCTCATGGGCCACTGGTTGGTCTTGGCGCTGTCGGCTGAGAAGCCGCATTTCCTTCCTCGTAGGCCTATTCCTCATGGAAAATAACTATTCGCCGTTGTCAATCAGTCCACGGGCATTGCTGTCGGGCTTTGTGGTCCATCTCGCAACTGGGGTTAACTTAAAATTTAGTGAAAGGGGTGTAATGCATTTGACCAGCATTGTGAACTTACACAGCCACAAATGCCATATTGTTTTGGCAATGTACCTAATTAATTCAACAGCATTGTCAACCAAAATGATCTGCGGTGGTCAATGTCCATCTCGCACTTCCACTTCATACACATTTTAGGCAGATGTAACTAATTTCACAGGATTGTTTGTTAACTTCAACGAGGGTGTAGCCATAAGCTGCCTGTTGATGAGCAACTTTTCAGGTTGATAGCACCGGTGTTGGAGCTGGCGTCAAAGGAGACACTCCCACCCTGTTCCTTGCTTCTCAGAATCGCACAGCCACACCCGTGGAATATTCGCCGGTGCTCGGCCATTATGCATACTGTCGGACTTTCTGATCCCTGTCCATCTCGCAAACAACTTGGGGTTAACTTTAAATGTAGAGAAGGGAATGTAATGAATTTTACCAGCATTGTGAACGTACAGTCATACATTATTTTGGCAAAGGTAGGTTCACAATGCTGTCAAATTAATTAGGCTAAGTCACAGTCCACACCAGCATTGTGAACTTACACGACCACATATTCCTTATTTTTGACAACATAATTAATTCGACAGCATTGTGAACCTAAACGATCTGGGTGGTCACTGTCTATCTCGCAACAGCAATGATAGGCGAAGCCTACACAATCACAAATTCCATATTTTTGGCAGCGGTGGTAATTCATTCCTAGTCCCTTGTTGTTGATGAGAAAGGCGCAGGCATGCCGATGCTCAATGCTCACTGCGGTGCTCAGTGCTCACTGCGCGCACCTTGTGGCAGGCAATGAAATGGCAGCGCACGAACGAACACAGACAACAAACACACAAACCCAGACGATCACATAACCTCCTTGGCGGAGGTAATTAAATATAGTTTTGCAACATTAAAATAAATTGCAAAGAAATATGTGTTGAGGTAATGAGAATAGTGGTGATCTTGCACTGATTTAGTTCCTGGGCAGGCTCCCTCCTGGTGTCCTAACCCTCCACTGTTGGGGAAAATTTAGAAATACTGTATTTTATTGTATTTTAGTCATTTAATTCACTTCTGTAAACATTTTGCCTTTTCCACCACAACTTTGTTCAATTGTTGCGATGTATGAGAAAACTTTTGCGGAGTATGAGAAACCATTGCGGTGTATGAGAAAAACCATAGCGGTGCCTGAGAAAAAACATTGCGGTGTATGAGAAAATTGTTGCGGAGTGTGAGTGACCTTAACCTTATTTGATCTTTGTGGGGGGCACCATGATGTCTGTATAACTTCTGTTCAGTATTTATATTAAGACTTTAAAAGACTAAATAATTACCAAAAAAGAACAAAACGTACACTATTCTAACAATAAAAACTTTGTGTATTGGTAATGAGAAACAAAAAGTTGTGTAGGCACGATGGCAACCAAATTGTGAACATTTATCTGGAGAGATATAGAATGAAGAGCCATCTTGGTAGCCGTCTTGGGTGTTATGGTGAAAGGAATTCCCCCATACAAAATAACTTTTTTTTGTCCTTTCTGGTTTTAGATGCTTAAAAATGTTGCGGAGGATGAGAATTTTGGTCTTGACCAAAGTTGTTTTTTTTAAATATTTTCTCCTCTTCTGCTAATGAATTCCTAAAAGTACATATGTATTCACTGTCACTATTTAGTTTATAACATGCATTTAAGTTCTGACTTCTTTCTTTAAAAAAAAAAAATGAAATATTTACACTTTAAGAGTCAAAATGTAGCAATGGACGCGTTGCGGTACTGAGAATTTCACAATAAATTGTAAAAAAATATATATTTGAAATAATCATAATGTTCTACTTTTATTATTTCCCAGATAGCCCATGCTTATATGTATATAACCCATTTTTTCTGAATTGGATAGCATTTACTCGTTTCCCACAATGCTTTGTGCCACCTTACAGTGCCATGAGAAAGTTTGGGCACCCTTTTGGAAAATCATTACATCGGTTTATTTCTCGTTGAGCTTTTAAAGTAGCAACTTCCTTTTAACATATGTTAAACCGTAGGGAAAGAGAAACATTTCAGCAGTGGAAGAATTTTCATAGGTGTTATAGAAAGAATTGTATGTGGATTTAAACAAAAATATGCGTGTGCATAAATATGGGCACCCCAAAGAAGGTATACCTTTAATATGAAGTAGAGCTCACCTTTGCTGATCTAATGGCCTTTGGATACTTGCTATACAAGAAGACAAGTTCCAACTGCCTGGTGCTACTGAATAGTTGCCAATTATTCTATCCAGAACCCCTCTAATTCAGTCAGGTTACTCATCTGTCTTCTTTAGACATCCTGGTTCAAATAAATTCATTCTTTTTCAATGATGGTGGTATCTCAAGATTGGTATGACCATTTCAAGACATTGTACTTGTTGTTTTGCATTAACTCATTGTTGAATTTTGATCAGTGCAGTGCAAACACTGTCCTGTTGGAAAGTCCAAACTCTGCTCAGCTCTTGAACACTTGAACATTCTTTTGAAAAATATGCTATTTGAAAAGAATTAGTGAGGCCCTCAACTGTAATAAGTTTTACAGTGTGTATACTATCCACGCAGACCTAGGGTGTGTTTTAGACTAGATGTCATAAAATGTATGGGTGATTTTTTTGCCATGTCCACCTCCCATTGTTAAGGTCAAATAACTCTAGCTCAGTCTCATCTGACCACACTATGATTTCCCAAAATGATTTTAGCTTGTCCAGATAAGCTTTCTGCACAAGTTTAACAACTTATTTCTGATGGATACACAGGAAAGCCTTTTTATTCGTCACCCATCCAATGAGCTTTTGCCTTGTGAAAAGTATACGTGGATCGACCCATGTCTAAGTCTGCACTATCAGCAGCTATGGTCTTGTAATTCTATGAAGGTGATCTGTAGTGTGCCTGTTACCATTCTTACTATCATTTAGCCATGCCCCTTTAACTATTTCTCAACAACTACAGTTTGTTCAGAGCCCACCATATTCCACTCTCCAAGACAGAACTTAGGACAAGCCTCATCTGCTATTTTGTATGATAAATTACATTTTAATGACCAATCATGTCTGTCTTGGTGAGTGAAGGGATTCCAAAGTCATTAAAACCAATTTGTGCTGCAAATGTGAGCTCTACTTCATATTAATGGTATACCTTCTTTGGGGTGCCCATATTTATGCACACGCCTATTTTTGTTTAAATCTACATAAAATTATTTCTGTAACATCTATGAAAATTCTTCCACTGCTGAAATGTTTCTCTTTCCCTACAGTTTAACATATGTTAAAATGAAGTTGCTACTCTAAAAGCTCAACGAGAAATACACTGATGTAATGATTTTCCAAAAGGGTGCCCAAACTTTCTCATGGCACTGTATATGTCCGATTTCGTGAGAATCATCCGTGTGTGTGTGTGTGTGTGTGTGTGTGTGTGTGTGTGTGTGTGTGTGTGTGTGTGTGTGTGTGTGTGTGTGTGTGTGTGTGTGTGTGTGTGTGTGTGTGTGTGTGTGTGTGTGTGTGTGTGTTAAAAGCACATGTGTAGCCAGAGTCATTACCACAGCAGCAGGAGAAACTGCCTTCTGGGAGAAAGCAAATGAACGACAGAAAAAGAGGAGAGGATAGGAGAGAGGGGAGGAGAGGAGAGGAGAGGAGGATGGGCAGGTGAGGAGAGGAGAGTAGGGGGAGGAGAGGAGAGGAGAGGAGGATGGGGAGAGGATAGAGGAGGGGAGAGGTGAGGCGAGGAGTAGGGGGAGGAGAGGAGAGAGGAGGAAGAGAGGAGAGGTGAAGGAGAGGCAAGAGGGAAACGGAACACTGCAAAAACGTTAGAAAAGAAAAGAGAAGAAACTTGGGCATTATGAATTACTAAATGAAAAAGAATCGACGTATAGGCCATATCTAGTGCAGTGGAGCCCAGAGGGACTAATAAACCTCCCAAATTACTCTGAAACTATTCATCTCTCTCTCTCTCTCTCTCTCTCTCTCTCTCTCTCTCTCTCTCTCTCTCTCTCTCTCTCTCTCTCTCTCTCTCTCTCTCTCTCTCTCTCCATATCCATCTTCTGTCTCTCTGTCTCTCTGTCTCTCTCTCTCGCCCTCCTAAAAGTATTCATTTTACTTTCCCTCTCGCCATCTCTCTCTCTCTCTCTCTCACTCTCTCTCTCACTGATTGTCTAGGTCTCGCTTTCTCTGTGTCCGTCTGTGTATGTGTCTGTCTCTCTCTCTCTTGCTGGCTCAAAACATTCAGTCACTTTAAAGTCATGGTGACGAGTCTTCACGATGATACATGAGATTGGGGTGGCTTTTAGTCTTCTGGGAATGTGGAAAAAGAAATCTTAACGTGAAGGCCACACTTGAAATCTATGCTTGAAATGTGAAAATGTTGAAGCCACGGGCAAATCATCCTTTTGTGTAAATAGTTCATTTATATTTCACGAAGCATTACTTTCCCATTACAGCAGATGTGTCAAAAGTAAAAAAGAAGGTAGACCTTCAAGGTATACTTGTCTTACAATCAGATGACTCTGCACTAGTTGGATCAAGTTTGTGGTGGGTACTTGTAAGGTTGTAGGTTTTTTTTCAGTAACAACACAGTCTACCTACCTCCTTAGGTTCAGTGGATTAAATGGTGTAGCAGCTATGTAATTATGTGGTAATGTAATACTTACACCATGAATTCAGTACTTCTTTTGACATCTCTACATTTGATGTGATACTATTATATAGTCAGTAGATGCTCAATGGTGTGGTGCTTTTGTTCAGCGTGGGGTTTACTTACCTATACGGCATTTATGTATCTTGCGTTTTGTGAGTGGTTCCCTATATGGTTATGTAGCCTACATTTACAGAGCTGTTGTGTTTTGTGAGTGGTTCCATGTAGGGTGTATTATGCATGTGTAGTACAGAGTGTGTGCATTCTATAATTCGAGTGGCAATTTTAAGTCCATGGGCTTTAAGTTATTTGCCAATTCCACTAACTATTGTCAACAACCAATGGTGTTTTGAACATCAGCACACATTTATCTTTCATATAATGCATAAAGTCAAGACATAACATTATTTTCCCCTGCAAGAATGAATATATAATTCAGTTTTTTGGCCATTTTCTTGCCGTCCCGTTTTCCAAATGTCAGATTCAGTCTTCATATTAGCATGTAAAAAAGTTGTTTTGTCCAAGATAATTGCAAATGTTGATTCACAGTAATTGTACTTTGCATTATGCATTAAATTGGGGATTTTGTGTGAGTCCCGTCTCAATGTGTTAACCGTGTCACACACTGAAAACCCCTCCATAAATTAGTAATGGTTTGGTCATAAGTCCTATGACCAACACCATAAATTGCCATTACCTCTTTGGGTGATAATGTGAAGACCGTTTGATAAGTTTTTGTAAGTTTTGAGTTCACCTTTGAAAGAACTAACCGAAATGCGCAATTATGCCACTGGGGGCAAAATCGAGACCTACGTTACATTAACCCAATGATCCTCTCTCTCTCTTATACTGTATACAGTATGTAGTAAAGTGCACATCACACTGTACTGAGACAGGCATTTCATAAAGCTCATATATAGAGCTTATTTGTATTGTATTGGTATTGGTTGAAATTAAATAATAAATATAATTGTATTTGTATTGAGCTGAAAAGGGAAACAGGATGTTAAAATGTGTTAAATGCAGGAAATTACATCTAAGAAATAAAAAAAATTCTGGGCTAAGACCCCCAGACCCCCCGCCAAAATGAAATGTCCCGTATTTTATTAATTGACGGTTGGCAATGAGTGAATGATATCAATGACATTTTGCATAGGATTATCAGTATTGCATTGCTTTCTACATATTCAACACACTTTTAAAACATGCTAAAAAGATAACGCGATAGTACTGAAAACTATTATTTATTTTTTTGCGATGATGTTACTAATGCGGCCCGCTTGAGGTCCACATCGGTTGTATGCGGCCCCCGGACCAAAATGAGTTTGACACCCCTGATTTAATCCATACTTCTTTATGGTCTTAGGCCGCGATCATACCGGACGTGGATTTCTGCCTACAATCTGCGATGCGCATCTAGCTGATTGATCAGTAGTGATCACATCGAGCGCGGATCCATTGCCCATTCGAATGCGGTGACCAGGCAACGTTACGGCTGAACTGTCACTCGCAACATAGTCTAATCGATGGTGATGTATTATTTGATTGTTGTGAAAACATACACAAAATGCATAGTAAATTCATCTATGTAAAATGGATAGAAGACGAGCTCTTCTCTTGCTCTTCTCTTGCTGCAGATTCCGCCTTGAGTCGAACTTTTTTCAACTCGATCCGCCCGGCGCGGAGAGGCGGAGAATCCGCATACCGTCTTGCGCTGATATTCGACGCGGAGTCCGCTGATTTTCATTAACAAACAATAGAACAGGTCCGCCTCCTACTGTAAAATCTGCGTCCTGTGTGATGGCGGCCTTAGAGAGGGAAAATTGCAAGTCAACTGTGTTCTCAACATATTCATTCATTCACCTACATTAGAAATCAAAAGTAGAAAACACAGAAAAAGCATACAAATATATGAATTGATTAAGGTGTGGTGGAAGTTCTGAGGTCTTCAGTTAGCACAACACCCTGAAAATGGCTGAAATGTCAAGCTGTGTCACCGTCAACTGTGTTACGCATCAGCCATGACAGTAGAGGAGGAGTATCATTTTATCATTTTTGTCCATCATCTAATTATGTCATGCCTTAGCGGAGGTATGTGCTCTCGGAGCACTTTTCTAGTTGTCAATGTTTTTGTGCGATTGATCTCTTATGTATTGGGAGAAGTCCTGAAAACAGATACTGCGAATTATCTCTGGAGAGGGGAGTGTTGTATAAGGAGGGTGACTAAATTCAAATCTGACGTTACAGGGATTTATAATGAAAAAAATGTCAGTCTGTATCACAGTGAATCATAAAATGATACTTATGAAGCTCAAGAATCACATTTTCCATATCAGCACAGATTGAATACAGAATTCTTGTTAACAGACTTTTCAACTGTGTAGTATTTTTTATGTTTGAAATGACATAGCATTTGTCCATAACACTGTTGACAAAATAATCAAGCAAATGTTTGTTTTCTCTAAAATATTTAACAAATGATTTAAGATTAAGCTTGGCAATTAGTTTCTTTGGAA
>NC_085865.1:56287495-56292495 GCF_034702125.1 Engraulis encrasicolus
TCAACAAATACACACGCCATGTCATCTGTGGGTCATGGCAAAGCGCCCTTAGCAACCGTAACCATAAACAAAACGAACTGTCAGGCTATGTCAACAATCGTCACTTCGCCTGTCAGACATGTCACTTTCTGCAAATGTATCAGTGCCTCTGAAATAGATTTGTGCTGCTGTTTTTTTTTTCTCATGAGGTTGGATGTGTGGTTTTTCGACACGCTGATGTTTGTATCAGAATTTTGGTTCCTTTATAAGATGTGGGTCCATCAAATGTGTGTTGTTTTCTCAGATCGCCATACTAGCAAACCAGGGACTCCCCTCTATGATGTCACAGCCCAGCTCATTAGTCACACCAAATTTCACAGAATTCACACTTTGAGTTGCCATTTTCACAAGTTCCTCCAGGATGATTGGGTTCAAAGTCTCATCGATGCTATCAGAAAAAACAAGGCTTTAATGGGAATGACCGTTTGTTTTCGTTTCATAAACACTTTAAAGTGTTGTTTTGTGAATATGTTGTTTTAAAATCCAAACTGGGTGTGTTGGTGTGAATCAGTGGTGTAGTCTACTTTTTTATAGTGGGTATACTGTATATTTGAGCATTTTTTTGAAGTGGGTATACTGTATATATTTGTGCTATTCAAAACAATGGATCAATCAATTTTAAGTGGGTATACTAAAATCCCTGAAATTTAGAAGTGGGTATACTCCGTATACCCGCGTTCTACGTAGACTACACCACTGGTGTGAATGTGAATAAATCTCCATATGCAGCGGTTTACTAACATTCTATAGCCAAACTCTGCTGCTGATACACCTGTGGGACTATGCCAATCTGTGATTGTGCCACTTTATGGGTATAAATGGAAGTGTGCCAGTCCCATTCGGTACTGGACTCAGCATTAGCTGTTCATCTGGGCATCAGAAGAACAGAACCAACTGTCTGCCTGAACCATGTAACGTGTGAAATTTACATTTGCAATAAATGTTGCAATACCAAGACCAGAGATGTGTTCTATTCTGTATGGTGATTTCTTAAAGTTTCCCGGCCTGTTGGCCAGGCCAGCTCTGTGGCCTTTTCTACAGGTTATTTTCTACAGGTTATATTTGAAAGCCCTCTCTCCTCTCTTCCTTTTTTCTACTGGTTATATTTGAAAGGTCCTTCTCCTCTCCTACAGATTATTACCTACAGGTTTTAATTTAAAGGCCATTTTCCTTTTTCTCAATATTCTCACACCTACAGAGGTGTCATCTCGGCACCAGTGCTCTCTCTCAGAAAATGTTAATCTAATGTCACACTGCTTTTCTGACTCTACATAACTTTTCTAATATTATCTTCTAATATTACTCACATCCCACCTATGTGCAGCCTTCTTGGTCACTTAGACTTAAGATTTTCAGAAGGCTGTTATTTATTACCATTGAGGAACACACCAGCAGAGGAGACAACATTACTGTAAATCAGATGTTAGATATTGTAATGCACATGTTGCATGAAGTAGATGTTACTTTAATGTACAGATAGCTGACTTGGAGCCCTTTGTTGTTTGTGTCATTTGAGAAGCAACATAATTGTGGAAATGGAAGAAAAGTAGAGCTCTACAAAGACACCTGACAGGAGAGACAAAGCTACACCTGGATGCAATTAAGCTCATTAGCATAAACGGCTGATAAAGAAGCCATGAAAAAACTGTACTGACAGAATGTAAGTCCTGTTAGATGATTTCTCGAATCAACCGTGCCCTGATGGTGAGGGAGTTGGACTGTACATCAGAGGGTTGCATGTTCAATACCCAACCTGACCAAGCTCTTCCTCCCTCCATGGTTTAAGTGCCCTTGAGCAAGACACCTAAGCAATACCCTGTAATATCTGCGAGTCACTTAGGATAAAAGTGTCAGCTAAGTCTACCTTTTTTATCATATCGATTTGACTGAATGGATATGGTTATTAGGATCAGCTGGTTCATTGAATTGGCTGGAGCAAATATGTGGCAGGGTTTTTACTTTCTGCACGAGGGTTTTTCCACTTTGCTGATAAGTGAATGCGTTTCTCTATCGGAGACTTCATAGGTGAAAGCTGAATGTACCCTTGATAACATGGGCTGGCTACTTACTAGGAAAATGAAACTTATTTCTGGAAAAAAAAATCATGAATGTGTTACAGTGGGATAAGTGACAAGTGAAAGCAAAAGGACAAAAAGGTAAACCTGGTATCAACATGGCTATTTATTTCCAACATAAATAAGCTCATAAGTGAAAAACAGGATTGTGTTTGTTTTCATTGCAGACAGCAAACCAGTACATCTGTTAACATGGGTGCTTACAAAATGAAACTTATAGCTGAAAAAAAGAATTTCTTTCTGTTGGAGAGTTGACAAGTGACAAAAAGTACACCTGACTATTAAACATGGGTAGGCCTACTTACTGACAAAATTAAGCTCGTTAAAAAAACATGATTTAAGCTTTTAATTAGGGAGTCGATGAAGTGAAAATCAAAGGGGCGCCTGGCTAATCAACAGATGTACTTACTTACTAAATATAACTTGTGAGTATTGTGAAAAGAAAAAAGGAGAATGTTATTCCAGAGTTGATGAGTGTTTGAGTGGATTTCACCTGAAGGCCATAGTTTTAATCAGTCTTAATGAACATCACACTACAGAGTAGGAAATAAAAGTCAGAAAATAAGGCTGAGGGGAAACACTCGGGCAAAACACCACACACACACACACACACACACACACACACACACACACACACACACACACACACACACACACACACACACACACACACACACACACACACACACACACACACACACACACCATCAAGAGCACAGGAGCGTTGTAGAGCACATTAGAAGGCAAAGGCTAATGCCAAAGTCGATAGATAAATAAATAAATAGATAAATCAGTCACCTGCGGCGCAATTACTCATCAGGAGTTAAATGATCACTTTGGAGATAAATAGGCCTAATCAGTTTGTTCCAACACAGAGATGTGCCGTGATGCATTTACACATCTCCTGCTCCAGAGAAGAGGAGGAGGGGAGGGAGAGAAGGAGAAGGGAGAGGAAGAACAGGAGAAGGAGGAGGTGTGAAGAACGAAATGGAGGGGTAGTGGGGATTGGGGTGGAAGTAGGGGGTAGTGGAGGTGATGGGAGGTGGTGCGTGGTGTCATTGTAATCCATGCGGAGGGGTGGGTGGGCAGTGGAGAAATGGAGGAGGTGGAGGTGTGATGTCATTGTAATCCATGTAGTCCACCAGCCCCTGCCTGACCCAGCTGCCTTTAACCCTCTCATGGAAATCTGTTTGCTACTGGCTGCACTGAGCACAGTGAAAAGTTTATTTGTGTGTGTGTGTGTGAGTGAGAGACAGAGAGAGAGCAAGCAAGCAAGCGAAAGAGAGTGTGTGTGTGTATATGCGCACTGGCTAAGGGATAAATGGTACAACAGTGCCCTCTACTGAAGCTAAAGGGAACTGACACACACACGCGCGCGCGCACGCACGCACGCGCGCGCGCGCGCACGCACGCACGCACGCGCGCGCGCGCGCACACACACACACACACACACACACACACACACACACACACACACACACACACACACACACACACACACACACACACACACACACACACACACACACACACACACACACACACACGTGTTTCGTTGAATGGCTGAGGAGCTGGTTACAAATTTTCAGATATTTTTAAAATGCAAATATTTCTTGTATAAAGACGATATGAATAAAAATAAAACCATTGTGACAATTGTGTTTTATCCCTGAAAACCAATTTGTTTTCAAAAATATCCACATATGTGTAAACAGTTTCTTAGTCTGTTGAATCTGGAATATGATGCATATGATCACTCGAGTCTGACTGTCTGTAGTCTAAATTCTAGTCTAAAGTGTTAAGTCTGAAGTCTGTAGTGAAGTTGTTTTTGAGAAGGACGCTTTATCTGTTTAGCACAACACAACACTAGAGAGCAGAGGTAAGAAGGCGGGGCGCAAGACTACCAGGAGTGTGTAGAGTAGCCTATCATCTATGGCTTTTAATTGTAGGTTTAGGGGGTGTAAATAATTTATATTTTGATATAATATGGCTTTAGCACGTCATTCTGTGTTTGGGAAAGGCAGGGAGGGGTGGAGTTGGGGGGTGGCTCTAATATGGCTTTAGAATACCCTACTGCACGATTCTTGAGGTCCTTTCACATCAGCCTCTCCAAGGCATCCCAAGAGGTGACATGCACGCACACACATGCACGCGCTCCTCTCACATCAGGAGAGGAAAATCAGCCCAGTTGTTCTTGAAGCCCTTTGAAGTCCGGTATCGATGACCAGTCACACGCACACACACGCACAGTCGCGCACACACACACACACGCACACCTCGTCACCCCAGCTCTGTTGGTGGGTGGTGGTGACGCTGCCCTGTCCTCCGTGTGCAAGGTGAGGAACATGTAGGTACATAGTAAGGAAGTGGTGCCAGTTCTTGAAGCCCTTTGAAGTCCAGTATCAATGACAGGTCACACACTTGTCGCATACAGACGCACACACGCATGCATGAACAGTCTTCTCGTCACACCAGTTCTGTTGGTGGTGGGGAGGCTACCCTGTCCTCTGTCTTTTCGTGCATGGTGAGGAACTCCGCCCAGTTGTTCCTGAAGCCGTGCGAGTACGTCCCCGTGTCGATGACCAGTCCGCCCAGTAGGCTCCTCCCACTCCGCTCCCTCAGGGCGATGCGCGCCTCGCGCTCCGTCACGTTCACACTCACATTGATCAACTGCAGCAGCAGCAGGTGACACAGGCCACAGGTGACGATGGTACTGTACCAGGCACAGGTGAAGCACAGCGCAGAGCTGAAACACACACATAAACACGGTCAATAATACACACACACACACACACACACACACACACACACACACACACACACACACACACATACACAGTTCATAAGACACACACACACACCACACAGAGTTAATAAGATACACAC
>NC_085865.1:56297495-56312495 GCF_034702125.1 Engraulis encrasicolus
GATGGAGAGGGAGAGGAGAAGGTACGGAGATGGAGAGGAGAAGGTGAGGAGATGGAGAGGAGAGGAGAGGAGAGGAGAGGAGAGGAGAGGAGAGGAGAGGAGAGGAGAGGGAGAGGGAGAGGGAGAGGAGTACATTAGCACAGGGTGAATTAGAGTACACACTCCCACACAACATGCTGTAGACAGTCGACCCAGGTCTGGGCTTGCTCAGGCACTAGTGCAGTAAATAGTCACGAAAGACAAGAGTCTTTACTTGCTCCTTGAAGGTTGAGAGAGATGACCTAGTCTTTCCCCTGGAATTTTCTTCCACAACTGGGGGACAATGACAGAGTACAATCTTGACTGGGATCGTATAGAGCGAGCAGGAGGCACGGCTAGACAGTTTGTGTTGTTGGGGCATAGCTCTCTGGTAGGAACATACAGCCTTACTATGTCCTTCAGATAAGCGGGCTGTTCTCTACATGTGTCACATCCTCATGCTAATGCCTTGAATGTCAAAGAATGCCCCTCGTCTCACAGTGAACTTTAAACAGCATGACACCCTTTCTATATTCGACCACACACACACACACACACACACACACACACACACACACACACACACACACACACACACACACACACACACACACACACACACACACACACACACACACACACACACACACACACACACACACACACACTTTCTATATTCGAGACGCCTGGTGGTCGGATAATGAGACTAGGACCGGTGGGAATGGAGCTGTATTGCATGACTCGTCTCCATTCTGTAGAATGTGCCGTTCACTTGAATGGAGCTCCACAACGTTCACTCGTCTGATATTCCTCATCCCACTCAAGGCAGTGGCAGCAGGTGTGTAGGCTGGCCCAACAGCAGTGTTTCCCAACCTTTTTTGTCTCTGGACCCCATTTTGCCATCCCAAGTTTCTGGGCACCCCATACACATTTTTTCGCAAAAAAAACCCACGACTGATCTAACATGTAGACTATTATATCTATAGATATTTATGAAACTATCAAACATTTCACTTGAATTCCAAGAGACCCCATATGGGGTCTTGCCCCCATTGTTGAAAAACACTGCCCTACGGTATCTAATCTGCCATGATCTGTTGACCTCACATGTCGCAGGCCTCATCCAACTCGTGACAGTCCCAGGCCTATGTACCATGTAGCAACATACCTATGTACTACGTAGAATGCCTGTGCAGCTGGAGTCTCTGCTGGCCTGCAGTACGTATGTATGCAGCTTGTGGTATGACTTTGTGACCTTGTCACCTCAGTGCAGTAACTACAAAATATTATTTTGTTAAAATTGAGTTAAGACTGCAAATCGTCTTTATGACACCTTCTTCATCTTGTGACAAGGCTTTATGGTCCAAATATGTCCCGTTTTAAAGGTATTGCTTGTCAAATTTGCAGTAACTGCAATATCTAACCTTATATCAAGGTATTTTTTCAGTTTAAATGTTGGCGAAGTTACTGCACTTTGCCTGAGAAGGGCAGACCTATTGACCTTGAGGCGACCTCACCTGTCGCAGGCCTCATCCAGCTCCTGGCAGTCGCAGCAGCATGCCGCCACGTGGCTCCGCCCCCCCTTCCTGTCCACATACTCGCAACAGCAGAGCGGATCGTCCGGCTCTGGTGGTTTATGGACACCGCGCCTCATGACTACTGGACCCTGTGTAGTCCCACCTCCAGTCTACTATCGTCTTCCTCCACCCTGCTCAGGACACCTGAAGGAAGAGGAGAGTAGAGTGGTGAGGAGATATGGCAGCAGAGTGGGTTGTCCAGCTCCGGAGGTTTATGGATACCGCGCCTCATGACTGATTTGTGGGATGAAAGGAGCAGAGTAGAATGAAAATAACATGGTAAATGAACTGCCTTTATATAGCACTTTTCCACTACTTCGTGCACTCAAAGACCTTTACATGTGCGTATGCCTCACACATTTGTTCTCTTGGAATATGCACAGTGAGTGACTTTTGACACTCCTTGACACTTTTTTGAACACTTCATCACTTTTGTTTCTTGGCTGCTCTGTGCCACTTCGCTGAGGAACATGTGATAAATCATTGTTACACTATTATACATAGGCCTACTTATCACCAACCTCAGCTACATATGGTTAATATATGTGGAATGATGTGTGTAATGTCTTCTGTATGTAGGCAGGGCTCTAAATTAACACCAGCCAACTGGCCAAATGCTGGTGAAATTTCAGTTTGACTGGTAGGAAAGACTAACTTACAACCCACTTTGACCCATTAGTGTGTGTGTTGGGGTTAAGCATCTTGCTCAAGGACACATCCGTGGGAGTCAGGCAGAGTGGGGCTTTAACTTGCAACCTTCTGGTTGCCTCACAGGCTCTTCTACCAACTGAGGCTAGGGACACATGCAGATGAAACGAGTGAAGTGAAGAGAGGAGAAATTGGTCACTCAGTACACCTGTGAGAAGGTCAATAAGGTGACTCAGGGCCTGCAAGTGAATAGGAGGTTCTGATGACACCAGAGCTATTGTAGTACTGTCTCATTCAGCGCACCTCATCTGCAAAAAATGCAAAGTGTAGACTCTGGGCACCTGGGCAAGAGATTCTAAAGCTCACACAGCACACTGACTGTGCCAACAGACCAGAAGAGACAAAAAGAGACAATATACACTGTATGGTGAACTACATGCCACACGTGCACATACTGTATGTTACCCCATGCCAGCCTGAATACCACACATGCACATCCTGTATGCCGCCCCCTCCACCTGCCAAAGAAAGACAACCTTGGCCTTCTTGGCAAGGCCTGGCAGAAAGCAGGGGGTTGGTGGGTACTGGTTATGAGGTGATATCAGATGATAAGAATATGGGAGGGGAGAGAGGGCGGGGGGGGGGGGCAGAGAGAGGTGAGTGACAATAAGCTGAGAAAATAAGTTGTGTGTTCATATCATGAACTCGATGCCAGTCATGCCACTCTTTAAATATCAAAGATGACACAAGTTACACAAGTACCCCCTGCACCTGCCGCACACCACCCTGACCTGCTTGGCATGACTTGAAACACAGTACAGAGCAGAGCAGTCCAAAAGTTGTGAATAGGAGAGGGGGAGAAGAGAGGGAGGAGATGGAGGCGAGAGGAGAGGGTAGGAGCACATTTGAGAGGACAGCAGACAAGAGTTGAGGAGAGGGGAGGACAGCAGAGGAGAGGAGAGGGGAGGAGGTTAGAGAGGGGGAGTGTTAAGAGGAGAGGAGAGGCGAGGAGAGGAGAAGCAGAGGACAGGTGATGCCAGAGCAAGCAGAGAACACATCAGCGACCTCTGAGTTATGGCCAGCTGTGGCCTAGTGGTTTAAGAGATGACTGTAGCCTTTTACTTAAAATTACTGTAGGTCGCTTTGGATAATGTGTCAGCTAAGTGTAATATAATGCAATAGGGGGAGAGTTTAGATGACTCTCGGATAACTCCCCTCAGAGAGTCTGTGATGGAGTGACCATCACTAGGGTTGTGTGGGTGTGTTCTGACTGTCACACCAACGAGCCTGGCTCTTTGGTGTAGCGGTCAGAGCCCCAGTTTACTAATCCAGAAGGTCTGGGTTCGAGTCCCGGCTGGGACGCTCTACTCCCCTTCGCTACAAACGGTGTCAGAAGTGGGATGGCTACCGTGAGGCCATTGGAAGCATACCCATTGTGTAAGCAGTAATTCCATGTGAGGGACCCCAGTGATCGGTGAAATATTGATGATGTGGCACACTGGATGGGAGACGCATGATGGGCAGTTGCGTGAGGGACACCATGAGTGTGTGAAGCGCACGGGTGTGATTTCCAAAGGGGAAGGCAGTGTGGTCGAGTGACCATCACTAGGGTTGTGGGTGTGTTCTGACTGTCATGCCAATGAGCCTGGCTCTTTGGTGTAGCTGTCAGAGCCCCAATTTATTACCCCATAAGGTCCGGGTTCGAGTCCCTGCTGGGCAACTCTACTCCCCTTCGCTACAGTCACTGAGGAACTGTCCATAGGATGGATCATATGCCATGATGCATCTATAGCAGGGGTTGCCAAACCCATGACATGCCATGCCATGACAAGGTCCGCTATACTATACCGGTTCATTACAGCCAAGGCCCCCCTAACATGGATTGTGCCACACTATTTTTTTTTCTGTGCACAGCGCCCCCTTTCACAATCATAGTCTAGGTCTGTGAGTAAGGGCCCCACTGGGATAAATAAAAATAACGATGTTCAGACATGCAATAGATTATTATAATGCAGACTAAAAGGTACATTGTTTGGCTTATATTTGGCTTATTTTGGTGTACATCAAAATTCAATTTATTCAATCATTAGTTATTTTGCAATACCTTTTCTTAAAACTTGCTGCCACACCCCCTCGCGGCCCCCAGGTGTCCCCGGCCCCACTTTGAAAACCACTGGTCTATAGGATGGACCGCATGCCATGCATGCCAACCTAAATGCCAGCGGTACAGGCGATATCACATGCCTCACTTCACACATCACCAGTCACATTTACACTGCCCAGTTTAGACATCGCAACACAATTACTCGTGTGTGTGTGTGTGTGTGTGTGTGTAGAGTGGTAGAGTAGAGTACTTTTATTAATCCTGTGGTGTGTGTGTGTTTGTGTGTGTGTGTGTGTGTGTGTGTGTGTGTAGAGTGGTAGAGTAGAGTACTTTTATTAATCCTGTGGTGTGTGTGTGTTTGTGTGTGTGTGTGTGTGTGTGTGGACGACATGGTGTGCGAGTACCCTTTAGTAGCCTAAATAACGCTTGTGTGTCAGGTGAGGTCAGTGTAAACACTTAGGCCTACTACATACATTAGACTACATCGCTTGGGGTAGAGTAAAACACACTACACTGATCAATAACAGCGGAAATGGAGAGCGATAAATAGAATCTCTGTGCGTGCGTGCGTGTGTGTGTCAAGAACTCCGCTCCGCAAAAAGCACAGCTGGACAATTATCTGACCGCGGCGCCTTCTGGTACCGACTGGCTGCTGCTGGTGGTATTGCATGGTGTGTCAGAAGACTGCCCTGCACAGAGGCGAGAGGACTGCAATTCGTTATAGGATGTTACATGGTCATTTATGCTACAATATGCGATGCGGGGTGCCGTTGCGCTCTTTGTCTTCGGGAAGGCAGCAAATAAGAAGGGGGTCTAGTGGTGGTCTGAAGGCGGATGTGCCAACTCAGCCTCGCGCTACTCAGGAAGACTCGCTTTAATCCAACCGATAGCCAAATGGCAAATCTATAAATGTTTGGTCGTCAAGACCAAGGCTTAAACTGTGCAATAAAACACTACCGGACAGGCAGCGATCTAGACTAGCCTACTGCTTCTCTCAGCTGGCAATCGGCGGCACTTGGAGTCACTTCGCCACTCTCAAGTCGCTCGGCACTTTCAGCGCCTGGCGACAAGGAAGTTAGTGATAGGCGACTAGAACTATAGGCTAGAACTACTGGCCATACAGAGTTGAGCGGCATTGGGAAGGTGTACAGTAGCCTACACATGCGCCTGTTGTTGTCACCTAGATCAGTGATCGGAAACGGTGTGTCAGGGACATGGCCGTAGTTACATTTGAGGCTACCGAGGTCCGGACCTCGCCTATCGTGAGAGGTTTTTTTTATTATTATTATTTTAACGGCAAATATGACCAACTGAAACACACAAAAACATCTATAAACCTTTGTGAAGCGTCCTTTGCAAACTGTGTTGTTAACATCCATGTGCTATGTGTTCTAGTTTTGCCTTTGTGTTCTGTTTTTGAGAGTAAACAAGATTGATTAATATCGCAAGTGGTGCGACTCGTGGGAGAGAACGCAACTCAGCCGACATCGCAAGTGTTTGGTCGCGTTCATGACAGAGCATTGCGCAAAGCAAAATTACCATGCTTTCTGGTTGGAAAAATGCATTGAAATGGCAAAGTGTGCGTGTGCAGCCTGCGCAGTAATGTGCCGTCACGAACGCGCCCATTATGAGATCTCCGCTATCAGAAAGCCCGCGCTTGATGAGATCTCCGCTGACAGAAAGCCAACCGTTGTATAGCCTACATAAAGCTCATGCGTAACAAGTAGGCTATGGTGTCTTAAAAAGCCATTTGAGTCATTATTTTAAGAAGGCCGGCTGCTGCATCAGTTGCTGCATAAAGGTAAAAGCAGGATATCCGTGAAAGGTAATTGATTGTAAATTGGAAAGCATGTGATAAACACTGACAGAGGAGGTCACCGGAACATCTTCAGGTGTGGATATTTTCCTGTTAATTTGGACAAGTGCCAAAACTATCGACGTTGCCACGTCTTCGTCAGAGTCAATCGTAGTAGCCTAAAATATCCACACCTGAAGAGGCTCCCGTGACTACTGTGTCTGCATAGCCGTGACGCATCAGATGGCTCAGGAGCGCGGAGGATAGGCTACTTTTCTTTCTCGTTGAAAGACTTTTGTCCTCTGCGCTTGTGAAGAACTATAACAAGTAAATAAAAACAAAACGTTTGATGCGACTCTAGGAAGAAAAAAGTTTACTCCAAAATAGGTGGTTTGCACTACAGAGCTATCCTTGTATCTTTGGAGGAAAACAGCTGAAGTGTAATTTCATTGGGAGAAAAATATGAATGGCTGAGCAACTTGCCATCTGAGGATGTAGCTTATTGTGCAACTTCAGGGTCAAGCTTTAGTTTCCTTACAAAGGGCTTTACTGACTGGGAGGATGCTGTTTATAATAAAAGAGGCATGATACCAAAGCATAGCCATTCAAAGGGAATAGGCTGAGTTGGCTGAAAACTACAACATATTTATTATTATACATGTCTACATATTTACTATTTCACATTAGGCCTATACATTCATAGAGGAGGGCCCTATATATAAGCCTGTGTAGCCCATATTTATTTATTTTATGAATTCATTTTTAATTTATATTTTATATTAATAATAAAATTTCGGCGCGCGCTTTGCGCGCGCATCATGGACCTCGGCTACTTCACATGGCTGGCTACGGCCATGGTCAGGGAACGTGCCAATGCATAATTCAATGAAACGCGCAGTCTGGGGATCACAGGCAGTCAATAAAACGTTGCAATTGGCACCGAAACTGACAGTTGACAGGCATAGATAGGCGTAGGCCTACTGAATGTGAAGGTGATAGACTTGTTTTGACAGCAAGGACGACTTTAATTTAAAGCTTTGGACAAGCAGAGCTGAACGAGATCTGTCGCCAGAAGGAATATCCATTCCATTCCGTCGCCCTGTGCAAGCCGCGCGGGCGCCTGTTCCGGATGTTTCTATGAAGTCGGACTAGCTGTAAATCACCCAGGTTTAGAAACGTTCTGAAAGTTGATAGCCTACCAACTTCTTTGCGGTTTAAACATTAAACTGTCGTTTCACATGCTAACTTGTACGAACATAGCCAGATTATATTAAGTAGATTTACATTTGTACACCCGGAATCAGTCGCTTCCTCGTTGCTTTCAGGGAAGTCGGCACAAGGGAATAGAACACCGGGCAAGCCTAATGAGTCTGACGTTATGGGCACATTTATAAGCTATCCGTTAATGTGACTTCTGTTAATCACCAATTAACGCATGCAACATACCCGCACATCAGCCACTCCGTGAGGTTCTCAGTCGGTTGAATTGCGCACCTTTAGTGAAACTGAGGTTCGGTCTGCCTGTTGTACTCATCCAGTCGCATTCCTCTTTCTTTCTGCATTTTCTCCAGAATTGCGAGCAATTATAGCAGCCTATGTTGACGACACTTCACCTGAGCAGAGCATGGTGGTCACCTAATTTGATAGTTTAAAGTTTGAAGCAGCGCGGCCGTCTCGTCTGGTTGAGCTGTAGCTCGTGTTTTAAAGTCTGGCTGCTGCCTGTTCTGTGTACCAAGTAAAGGCGCTCAGGGTTAGCAGACGCTTCCTCCAGTAACCTGACGTCAACACTAACCCTTTCCTCTCCCTCGCCAACTTCTCTGAACTCCTCTACAGAAAAACATAGGCGTGGCCTTGGCTATACCGTCTCACAGCTGCAACGATGTGTAGGGTGGAAGGCATAACATACAACAACTGCTACATTATTTTCCCCTCTAGTAGGCAGGCCTAGGCCTAAAGGTGTCACAGTCAGGATCTTCCACGCGGAAAACACACATCATCATCATTTAGCCCAGACCTATCCGTCTAGCTCATCACATTTGTTCGCTATTTTTGGAAATCTATTTCTACACCACATATAAATTCTAAGTGAAACTCAGTGTCAGAGTGTCATGGGCTATCAGAGAGACACTCCGTATGCGTATGGTCCCCACTCCCCAGATGTTAACGGTGCGTGGTGGTCAGAACTGGAGTGCCACTCTCCTCCCCCACAACGGCACCAGTGGCCCAGCACCCCACTTACTGTCCAGGCTTTACCGGGCCCAGGCCCAGGCGTCCAATTGAAGCCCAAGCTGGGTCTGCACATTATATTTCTTATTTAAAATGTATACTTTAAGCTAGTGTATTTTAAAAAAAAATGTCTTGGGGGACAAACCCCCAAACCCATAAGAATGAGGCCTTTCTAAGCCCACAAATCATCTTAGGAGAGGGGGCCTTGCTTGTTGTCATATGCTGTCTCAGATGGTGCACTTGTGCACTATGTTTTAGTGCGTAATAAATACACCAGCAATAATCACACCCAGAACTGAACTCATAACCTGTAATAACTCTGAAGCTTTAACCCTTTCAGGTATGAATTATTGAACAACTGAGCTGGACAGTCCATTTAGAAGAATCTTATTTAGGCTACACAGATCCTCTGAGTGTATGGTAAATCGTCCGTACATGTCCATCAGATATTCAGGATTTTGATAAATAATAAAGTGGACGATGACACAAATGTGCTTGAGGTTTGTTAATCATGTTTGAATATGTTACCGCTTGAGAAGGCTGCAGTGAATAATTGATTAGGCCTACTTAGTGTGCATTAATCACATTAACAATAGTAGCAAACAGTAGTAAAACAATACAGTGTATAAAGAAAAACAGCCATGAAATGACCACCATGTTTTAATACCCTTTAATAATCACATTCATTTAAAAACAAAATCTACATCAAATCTTTACAGTTTATTAAGAAGATAAAGGCAACCGTCCAACTTGGGAAATAGAATCTTTTCCGCTGGTCGTAAAGTCCATCCCAAGACAGATATACCCACATACCACACCAATGCCAGCAATACCAGTATAACCTGACATCAATACCAGTGCGGTGTCAAAAATGGCGCACTTGTGCACTTAAGGGACTATGTTCCAGTGGGTAGGGCACCCACACTGCAAATTCAAACTTTCCCTTGACATGATACAATTTGTATGCATGCTACTAGACACCTAAATTTTCTTTGGGATTAATAAATGTTACTCTACTCTACTACTATACACTAAAGACCTGTGTGTACTATGCACTAAACGTCAGTGCACTGACTGACACATGTGCACCATTTGAGACACTGCACAGTGCACCCAAACCAAACCCTGCCCCACTGGTATGCAGGACCTGGGGTTTAACAGTTACCAGACCGATTAACAAGAACACTTTACTTTACTCGCAGTATGAAAAACTATTGTGTCATAATCATCCCTTTGTAGTCCATAATAATTATATATAAGCTTAAGTGTCGTTACATACACCGCGTTCCACATTATTACGCAAATGACATTTTTTGCCGTTTTCCCAAATAATCAATAGAAATGACAGTCGTCATATTTTTCAAGTCATCAGCCATTAGAGTACCATTTTAAACGTTTTTGAATGAACCTTCCAATGACATCGGTATTTTTTAAAATAATAAAAAACTTAAAATGCCCAAAATGCTCTGTTCCAATTAATTACGCAAAACAGTTTTGTAGTGTTGTAATCCAAATTTCTTTCTTTTTTTCCCATTTACATCAAAACAGTTGGCATTTGGTACCTTCAATACATTTCAATGTTCAAAACTTTGCTATAAGCTGTAACTGGAATGCTGCATTTAATATTGAAGTGATGGAATTGCATGGTAGTTATGGAAGCCCACATATCCTTGCTGCTTTGATCTCAGCTGTTTTTGTTTGTTTGGTCGGGTGACCCACACTTCACTCTTCAATATACCCGTAGATTTCCATGCCACGTTTAGGTGCTTTGGAGATGATGACATTCTAACTCACCAGACATAACATCCCATTCATTTTCAATGGGGTTTTATGTCTGGTGAGTTAAAATGTCGATACCACCAAAGCACCTAAACGTGGCATGGAAATCTATGGGTATATTGAAGAGTGAAGTGTGGGTCACCAGACCAAACAAACAAAAACAGTTGAGAGCAAAGCATCAAGGATATCTGGGCTTCCATAACTCCCATGAAATGTCCTGCCATTGACTTCAATGTTAAAGGCAGCATTCCAGTTACTAAGACAAAGAGGTTATCATCAAGTATTGAACATTGAAATGTAATTTAGAAGGTACAAAAATCCAACTGTGTTGATGTAAATGGGAAACAAAGAAAGAAATTTGGATTACAACACTACAAAACTACTTTGCGTAATAATGTGGAACAGAGCATTTTAAGTTTTTTATTACTTAAAAAATACCGTTATCATTGGAAGGTTCATTCAAAAACGTTTTAATTGTACTCTAATGGCGAATGACTTGAAAATTATGACGACTGTCATTTGCATTGATTATTTGGGGAAACAGCGAAAAATGTCAGTTGCATAATAATGTGGAACGTGGTGTAGTCATTTTGCAGTTCTGTTTACCCAAATTGTAGCCTACAAGTCTGCTGATGACTACCAGTTTAATTTTCCAAACCCAAGATATGAAAATGTATGAAAAGTAGGAAACTACCATGTATGGTCATACCTTTAATAGATAAACATTCAAAAGGTGAAAAAAGTTATTTTTCCCACAAAAAAAGTAAAACTAAAAATATTTTATACAATTCCATCTGAGTGGTCCCTGAGATGATGCTGGTAGTGGATACCACAGACCTACATTAAACTAGACTGGAAGTGGGTCTCGTGATTGTCGGATTTGCGATCGCCATCTTACCACAGACTCGCGTAGAACGTTATGTCGTCATGCTCGTGTTGTTACTATACCATAGCGTCTTCAGGAAAAAAGCTGGTAGAAGCAGTCGCCCGTTTAAAAATACAGGCAATGTAAACAATCTCCTGACCTTAACTTTAAGTAAAGTAACAAATAAATTGTCTACGCATATGCATGACAATCCAATATGAAACTGCAAAACTGCATAAGCTGCAAGCAAAACAGTGTCTGAGTTTCTGGGTATTGAGGTTAATTATTTTTCTTGAGTGATAATGTACATGTAATGACTTGTGAAAATCTTACTGGAAATTATTGAAATCCGCTTTGATAACTTTGTTTCACAGTTTGAAATCGTATGCATTTCAATGGCCCACAGCAAAGATAGTTTGGGGTAGGATGGTGCTGCCGAGTCAGATTTTCTGCTACTGCTTAGAAATGCCCACTTCCAGTCTAGTTTAATATTGGTCTGTGGTGGATACGCGTGATGCTGTTAGCATAGTTAGCATGACGCTGTTTGGATTTGGGTTAATGCCACAGTTATATTAACTGTAGGCCTACATACACAACTCATTAATCATAAAATAAACATCACGTTATTACATAGGTAAATATATTAAGATTACTAAGACATGAAGGTTAAAATATAAAAAACAGCACAAATTAAAATAAAATGGCATTATACCAACATGTGCAAAAATGTCATACTGTCACAGCTGAAGATCATAGTGTCACAGCTGAGATCATAGGGTCGTTTGCATCACAGCTTAAGTGCACTTTGATACGGGGGAAATAAATGGTGCTTCAGCACAGCGGGTGAGGCACTCAGCTCAGCTCGTAAACATGTTTTAAAACATCAAAATGCAGCAATGGTATCGATATAGAAATGTATCGATAAGTAGATATACGAGCACAACCGAAAGAAACATTCATATGCGTGTCACAACCCAGAAATCCAAAAATCAAATGGAGAGCTTCATGAGTAGCGCTCAAATGCATCACAGGAAGACAAATGAGAGGAAAAGGACCTCACAAGGGACTCACATGGCTCAACAGTGTAAGTTGAGTCCTCAATGACCCAAGCAGAGCCCTCACTGTGATTTAGTGTCTGCAATTACCAAAACAACAAACTGAGGAAAACATCACAACTTCCTGCTTATCTGTTTCCATTCACTCCCTGTACACTCCTGGGTACAGAGAGAGAGAGAGAGAGAGAGAGAGAGAGAGAGAGAGAGAGAGAGAGAGAGAGAGAGAGAGAGAGAGAGAGAGAGAGAGAGAGAGAGAGAGAGAGAGAGAGAGAAAGAGAGAGAGAGAACAGAAATCTTCAGCCACCTGACACCTGATTGGGAGGGAGGGAGGCGGGGGAATAAGAACGCCCAGAGACAGTCATTACAGTGACCTATACCTCTGAGGAGACATCTCTATAGCAATGTTTCCTGAGTCTGTGTCTCCATAGCGATGCTTCCTGTGTGCTTGCATCATGATAGCCAGGTGAATCCTCAGAGAGAGCTATGGCAGAGATGCAGAGAAAGCACACAAGCTACCAACACCCCAACCCTCTAGGACAAAGGGGGGAGGGTCATAGCATATTGTGACAATTTTACGCTCTACACATGGCAGTAGGGGCGGGGGCGAAGGAGCACATTATGGGGGTGGGGGGGGTGTGTATGTGATGTCATACACATCGCCACGGGAACGCTAGCAGGGGCTGCAGGTGCCAGATCACAGGACATTGAGTCATGGCTAAAAAAGGGAGATGTCAGATAGGGCATCTTAGCAGTGTAGCCCTGCTGTCGTAGTAGTGTAGTGTGTAGAACATTGCTGTGTATCCTGCTCCAGATGATACCATTTCAAAGGAGGAGGGGAAGTACCGTATGTCAACATGGGGATGGGGAGGAGGTCATAGGTGAGTAGAGGTCCTGTTATAAAGGGGTCATAGGTCAAAGGTGAGTAGTGGTCCTGTTGTAGAGGTGTCAAAGGTGAAAGGTGAGTAGTGGTCCTGTTGTAGAGGTGTCAAATGTCAAAGGTGAGTATTGGTCCTGTTGTGTACCTGGAAGTTCCTCTGCAACACCACCAGAGAGGTCCGCAGCTACAGGAGACAGTAAATACAACACAGTCAATACAACACAATACAAAACACAACACACAATACAACACAGCACAGCCAACACAAAATACAATGCTCAAAACAGCACATGCCTGTCTTGTATGCCATATGTCTACATCACACCACACAATATACACTATAGCACGATCAGAGCAGAGAGAATTAACAAGACTGCACTTCTAATACTGCACTTACTCACACACAGAGAACCTCAGGACATACAATACATACAAACTCAGCCTCAAGACACACAATATCACCCCAGCAAGAAGCAAGAGATGAAACAAACACCATAGCGCAACAGGAGACGAAACAAACACCACAGTGCAGGCAGGTAGATATCTACTGGGCTAGGTAAGCTTACCTGTTCTCTAACAGGTTAGTAGAGTTACCTGTGTGTGTCTGTGTGTGTGTCTGTGTGTGTGTGTGTGTGTGTGTCTGTGTGTGTGTCTGTGTGTGTGTCTGTGTGTGTGTCTGTGTGTGTGTCTGTGTGTGTGTGTGTGTGTGTTTTCTAGCAGGTTAAAAGAGTCTTGAGGAACTGAGCGCAGTGTGTGCAACACATGTTTTGTTACCTGTTCCAGTAAGTTTATAGAGTCTTGCAGTACTGAGCGCAGTAGGTGCATGTCCTCATGTGCACGGTGGACGGTTGCCTGCCGAGGACCCAGGTCTGGACCCACACTGTAGCAATATATTATAATTATAATGCATAATATAATAATATAAACATATACGTATACTGTACATACAATATAGACCCAGGACTGGACCAATGCTATATAGAAATATTATATAATAATAATTATATTATAAAACACTGCACAGTTCCATGCAAGTGTTTCCGGTGAAAACGACGATGGTGGCAACTTTTCAAGATCGTCTCATTGAGAATGTTCGAAATTACAACCATTGGTGCCATTATACTTCCCCGTTCCACTTTGATAAAGGAGTGTGCAAATGAAGGAGCAGTGGTAGGATCGTCTCCTTCTCTGGGGAGTCCTTTTTGTTTTGTTTTCCAAATTTCTGCATAGCAATGCTGCTGCTCTCTCTCTGCCCCCTGGATGATACTGCCAGTATTGTGCATGTTGATCTACCGCTTTTAAAGCAAGTAACGGAAAGTGCAGTCGGTTACTCGCTGTGGCATGCGGTATTTCAGGCTCGTGGCAAGCTTATCGAGGGCCTTATCGAGGGTCATGTTTGTCATTCCATTAATGATGCTTTAACAATTAAAATTCTGTTATGTGATGGACATTGTCAATAACAATACAGTATTACAATGGTTTCCGATTGCCTGCCAATTCTTTAAAACCCAGGTTTTGATTAAAACAAAAACATCTCCACTCTAAGAGAAGACACTTATGACCTGCCAATGGCTATCAGTCTGACAGCCTGTGACAGCTTGTATGGTAGGTGGGTGGGTTTAGCATGATGTCATGTAGAGGGAGGGCAGGGTCTACGTCTGGTTCTCACCTGGCCTCAGCTCTCTCCCTCATGCGGTGCTTGGTGCTCAGGTACATGCGATGAGCCACATCCTCCATGGCCCACAGCTTGAAGAACAGGCCCAGATTCAACACCGTCAGCACTAGCAGACTACAGCGCGCGCACACACACACACACGCACAATTAAAAAGAGTCTGGCAATGCAAATTCTACTGTCAGCTAACAATGATCATTATCGGCCAACTGGTCCCAGATGGTAGCTGCTCGCTTGGAACTAGCAGTAACATCACCAGACTACGAGAATGGCTATAAGCACAGGGGAAAGGTAAACCTCTTCAAAATTATTCAACTACAGGGGAGGTGTTAAATGAACCTCTTTCCAGAAATGTTAAAGTATTGCTTTAATGAAGTGTGTGT